>NC_060970.1:2738881-2746381 GCF_910589235.1 Vespa crabro | reverse complement strand
TCTCTCTCTCTCTTTCTCTTTCTCTCGTTTTCTCTCGTAATCTCTTTTTCTCTATCTTTTTCGCACTATCTTTTGTAGAATAGGTTTAATGGCTTATCGAGAACAACTGAGCTTTCTCTTCTTTCACGTTCCGGTTTACCAAATCGATTTTATTGCTCGACGAATAGGAGGACTCCGTTGAGTTTTCGATTCTCTCGAATTTTATAAGCGTTTAGAAACTTTTTTTTTTCTTTTCTTTTTCCCCATTTTCTTTTCTTGTACTTTTTTCTTTCTTAACCTCCCACCCACCTCCACCCCTTTTTATGTTTGCGTGTTCGTTCGATCGTCGTTTTAACGGACAAATATCTATTAGTATTGAACTTGAATGATCTTCACGAGAAACTTTATCTTTTTATTTTATTTCCTTTTATTTTATTTTATTTTAATTTATTTTATTTTTTTGTTTTATATATATATATATATATATATATATATATATATATAATTATAAAATGATTATAAGATATTATTAAATTTGATTATCTCTCTTTTCTATTTTCTTTTTTCTTTTTTAATATTAAATTACATCATTACATCGATTTTATTCATTATTCTTATTATCGCAATTATTATTATTATTATTATTATTATTATTATTATTAAATATTTAATTATTATTAAATATTATTATTAAATATTAAATTATTGTCAAATTAAATTACGAACAAATTTTTATTAGTATTGAACTTATTTTTGATCATCGAGAAACTTTATTTATTTATTTTATTTTATTTTTTTGTTTTATATATATATATACATGATAAATATAATTATAAAATGATTATTAGATATTATTAAATTTTATTATTTTTCTTTCTTTTTCTTTTTTTTCTTTTTTTTTCTTTTTTTTTTTTTTAGTATTAAATTACATCATTACATCAGTTTTATTTATTATTTTTATTGTCGCAATTATTATTATGAAATATTTATTTTATTGGAGTATTCAATTAAAACCTCTCCATCTCTCTCTCTCTCTCTCTCTCTCTCTCTCTATCTGACACTCACTCTCACTCTTTCATGTTTTATTTTTTTCTAATAATATATTATAAGAATAAATGATAGTAGCAAATTCGTACACCTAATCGTATTAGTGTCATCGGTGATAATATGTATCTAGTTCGATATATTATCGATTAATAGATAAACAACCGTATGTGAAATAACTAACGAGAATAGACTATCGATAGTCCCGCTCATTAATTCGATATATCGATTATTATACGTATATATCTACATATACATACACATACATACACACACACACACACACACACACACACACACACACACACACACACACACACACACACACACACACACATATATATATATATATATATTTGTACATACATATCGAACGATCGGTAGATGTGGTACAGTACAATACCGGACGCAAGTTGTTATTATTTAAGGATAATTTATCACTTTGGAAAATATTAACGTTTGCCGATAAATTTATCGTTGTGTCTACGTAAACTGAATAACCAAATGATTAATATAACAAATAATAACAATAATAATAATAATAATAATAATAATAATAATAATAATAATAACAATAATAATAATTATAATAATAATAATAAAACGAATAATATTAATCTTAATGAAGCTTCTCTTCGATAATAGAGAAGTGTCGGAGAGTGTGATATTGTTCATTGTCAGATTTAATTCGATAAAACGATTTTCATATTAATCGTTTCGATGACATCATTGTCATTATCATCGTCATCATTGTTATTCTTATCATTGTCACTGCCATTATTATTATTATTATTACTATTATTATTATTATTTAATTATTATTATAATCAATATTATTATTAGTGCACGTATGTATTATTTTTAAATTTATAATTGAAATCTTTGTTATATATATATATATATATATATATATATATATATATATATATATATATATATAAGGGGTGACTCATTTTAAACGTTATCTTCAAATATCTATTATTCTGTTTAGTTTATAAAATGAAAAATAAAATGAAAAAAGGAATAAAGTTAATTCATAATTTAGGATCATACTTGAGATAATCGTGAACTTTTTATTTTCGATGAAAATCAATATTTTAAAGCTTAAGAAAAATTATCGATAGATAATTACGAATCAAATTGTGATATTTATTATACCTTTTATCGATCTTTAATCTTCTCTAATTGATCTTTCGTGTAATCAATCGTTCCTTATATATTTTTAAAGGACACACAATCGTCTTCGAACGATCACATTTTTTTAAATTTTATTAACGTGAATAAATCAAAAAAAAAAAAAAAAAAAAAGAAAAAGGAGAGAAGAAAAAAAGAAAGAGAAAAGGAAACAAAGAAATCTAAGAAAAAGATTTAAAGAGTGATCGATGAAAATTCATTTGCTAGTTGGACGGTATTCAGTAATAAAAGGAAAGAAAAAAGAAAAGAAAAAAGAAGGGAAAAAAAGGAGGGAAAAAAAAACAAAGAAAGAAAGAAAGAAACGAAAAAAAGTAAAGAAGAAAAAAAAAAAGAATTGACACGCGTTATTGCGCTCTCTTACGCACAGTTTGTCAAACTTTGTTCCATGGCTTGTCGTATAACTCGACTCGAAAATATCGATCAAAAAGATAGAGTGGCCCGTTAGAAATACTCGTACCATTACTCGTATACGACATTTTTTTTTAAAAACGACGTTTTTGTTAAAAAAAAAAAAAAAAAAAAAAAAGAAAAAGAATAAGAAAAGCGAAAAAAAAAATATCAATCTTCATATTATGTATTGTTTTAAATTCTCATTGTTATTCTTGTTATTTTTTTTCTTTTTCTTCTTCTTAATTTTTCTCCGTTGCAGTTTTTCTCCTTTTTTTTTTTTTTTTTTTTTTTTTTTTTTCTCCGTTTCATTTTTTTTTCCTTTTTTTTTTTCTTCCGTTTTAATTCAATCAAAACGGTAATATCTGATTGTATCTTTTGAAATTGGACACATCGTATATCTAAAGGGGGTTAAAAGTGGGTTTTGGTTGGGGGAGGAGGGAGGAGGTATACTTATAGTACGATTAGAACTCCCCTTATACGTGACACGTGCACAAATCTATTATGTAAATTATTTCCAACGAGGAAACATTTCTTTATGGTATTGCTTTGACCGATTAGAGAAGGGGGGTGGGGGGAAAAGGAAGAAAGGGGTAAATGGCGGGTTAATGTGTTATATCAAAAGGGTTGTATGTGTCTTATTTTTTTTCTTTCTATTTTTTTTTTTTTTTTTTTTTTTTTTCCTACGATATTTATACAATAATTAATGTGCAGGCATTTGACATTTAAATATAAATATGAATGAACTTTAAAGCAGTTGCAATTAAAAGTAATTAAAATACTATCTATATTGTGTTTCTGTGTGTGTGTGTGTGTGTGTGTGTATGTGTGTATGCGAGATAATAATAATAATAATAATAATAATAATAATAATAATAATAATAATAATAATAATAATAATAATAATAATAATAATAATATGGTTTTATTTTCAGCTATATTTTGTAAAAATTATTTGAAAAAGTATAAAAAGAAATAAGAATTTTCCTTTCGTTCCTGATAATAATTTTACAGGGAACTTTTTTTTTCTTTCTTTTTTTCTTTTTTTTTTTTTTTTAAAGAAAATTTGTTCCCAAAGAATTATTATTTTAAAGAATTAATCTTTAAAATAATCTTTAAAATTAATACTTTCTGAATGCTCCTTTTTATAAATAAAACTATTTTCTTTTTCTTTCTTTCTTTCTTTCTTTTCTTTTTTTTTTTTGTTTTTTTTTTGTTTGCATCAGACTGTATTATATTACATACATTGTACACAACATATATATATATATATATATATATATATATATATATATTTATTTATTTAATAATAAAATTTTTTATTTATATAATAATAATTTTCTCTTTTATATATGAGAGAAAATGCTTTTTATGCATCCTCAAAGTGCATATATAATAAAAACAACAAAAACAACAACAACAACAACAACAATAATAATAATAATAATAATAATAATAATAATAATAATAATAATAATAATAACAATGATAATAATTTACATATATTGTCATTCAATTAATTAACGATATAATAATTATTTAATATGATAAGGGTTACGAATCCAAGTGGGGTCATTATATATATATATCTATTATAATATAGCCACGTGAAAAAAAAAAAAAAAACAACAACAAAAGAAATACCTTTTCACTATCGTTTACCCCCCTTGGTACTATGTTTGACCTTTACGAGCCGCTAATTCGAATTGTAATGGGGCAACTAATTTACGCTTGTGAAAGTGCAATACAAGGGTGTGTCTACGATATAATAACACGGCTAGTCGAGCGACGAAACAGGTGGGTGGAGTCGTTGTTGCTCTATTCAAAAGCACCACTTTCGTCGTCGTCCTTGACTCTCTACTAAAGCCCCCCCTTTCTCTCTCTCTCTCTCTCTCTCTCTACTGCTCTCACCGTCACCCTTGCCCTTACTCTCATTCTACCGCTCATGCTCTGTCATTCTCTCTCTCTCTCACTCTCACTCTCTCTCTCTCTCTCTCTTTTCTCTCTTATATACATACACACGTACACACTCTCTCTCTCTCTCTCTGTCTCTCTCTGTCTCTCTGTCTCTGTCTCTATCTCTATCATTGCACGTATTCATAAAATGTGAGAGACACGAGACGGCCTTCGCAATTCGTCTCTACAATTTTTTTTTCTTTTTTTATTTTTTTTCTTTTTTTTTATTTCTATTTTTATTTTTAACTCGAACAGGTGTCAATGAATCGAACGAAGTAGATGGATTGATGGACGCTGGAGATGGATGATCTATCGATCCGATTTATTTGAAAAAGATATTAAATTTTTTTCATTCGTTTCTCTCTCTCTCTCTCTCTCTCCCTCTCTCTCTTTCTGTTTGTATGTGTATGTGCGTGTGTATAGGTTTTTTTTTTTTTTTATTTATTTATTTTTTTATTTCTTTCCAACAATGTAATTTTATTGCCAAGAATGATATTACGTGATTTGGATCAACAATTTTTAAATTTTGAATAATTTTATTTTATATATTTCTAATTGATCGTTATCGTGGATTTCTAATAGATCGATACTGTCGTGAGTTATTCTAATGAAATATTTTGAACGATTGCTAATACGATTGACGGATTATAAATTTATATTGAGTGATTATTATTATTATTATTATTATTATTATTATTATTATTATTATTATTATTATTATTATTATTATTGAAAGATTTTCTTGGAGAAATGATTGATTTTTTTTTTTTTTTTTTTTTTTTTTTTTTTAATAATTTTAACATACGCTGATCGTTTATTTAATACACGATTTTAATAAATTATTTTTAAACGATTATTAGATTAATAGAAAATTTTTAAGTAGATTCGAATAATAATTTCGTTAGATTATTATTTTATAATCTTTTTATGAACTAATATTTAATCGGATTTAATTAGACGATTTTAGACGATTACAGTAGACTATTCTGAATACTTCAAAATGACTATTTTTTCTTTTTTTTTTACTCCATCTTTTCTTCTTTTTTGACAATTTTAAATAATCCCGATAAATAATCATAGACGATATTCATTATATAGGCTTCTTATCGTTTCTTAAAAATATCGATTTAAAACATAATTTTATCGAAAAAATAATACTATCGAAAATAAATATGGCAGATCATATCCTGGATATAAATTGTTTCGTGAATGAACGTTAGATTTATTTTTCATACGTACATATGTACATATATATGATTTAATTATCTTTTGGATGGAAATGAAAACAAAAGTAATATTCAAAGAATGATGGAAAAAAAAACAAAAAAAAAAGAGAGAGAAAAAAAAATAGGAAATATTCAAAGAATGATAAAAAAAAAAAAAAAAAAAAAAAAAAAACAAACAAACAAACAGACATGGAAAAAAACCAAAAAAAAAAAAACAAAACGAAACAAAAATAAATAACTGATCTCAAAGGATTTACATTGGGCGCCATTTTGTTCTGTACCCTTAAACACGTTACATTTTCCCTCTTCTGACAGAACTTTTACTACGGTTAAGAAAAGGGGTTGGACGTGACCCTAAGCTTTCGTTTTTGGTGGGAAAAAGTGTAGTAGGTTATCGTGATGATCGTTGATTCGCCATCTTTCCTTTGATAGAGGGAGGTTAAAACGAAAATCTCACCCTCTCTATAGTCTCTCCCACTCCTTATATTTCCACCACCCGCCAAACAGTCGTTTCTTCTTCATCATCCTCCTTTGGGCTCACTAACCACCCTTCGTTTCTCCGTTCATTTTAAGGGGGAGAGAAAAAGGGACTCTACCAGGGGTGGCATTTTGCCGGTAGCATAGGGCTAAACAGCAACCCAACAGGTTTCACGCTCCGATTGGCGTAACGAAGTTTCGTCACTCCACTTACCACCCCCGCCAACCTCTCCCTATCCCCACCCCTCATCCGTTGCTCGGTCTATATTTACAACCCCCACCATTTCTACTAACTATTCCACTACCACCATCATCACCACTACCATCATCACTACCACCATCGTCATCATTATCAACCCCCGACCAATCTTTTACCTCGCCCTTCCTCCTGTCTATCTATCTATCCATCTATCTATTTATATATATATATATATATATATATATATATATATATATATATAAACAGATATATATATATATATATATATATATATATATATATCTGTTTCGTTACACCCCCATCGGCTTAATTGTATAAATATTAGGTTATGCCGTCAGCATGCGACCGAGCAGAGCTGCTCTCTCGCGTCACGTGCTTAATTTGTAAATCGGCTCTTAAACCATCCCCAACCCTGTTCCCTGTTCCCTATATCCCCTGCTACCTAACGTTAGCCAATAAACGACCAACCTTCCCGTTATACATTTCCTTTTTTTTTCTTTTTTTTTCTTCTTCTGTTTTTTTCTTTTTTCCCCCCTGTTTTTTCTTTTTCTTCGAAGCTCGTTTACTTTTTAATATTTTCTTCTTTCTTACTTCTTTCCTTTTTCACCCTCATCTTTTTTTGCTCTTCTCCTTCATCTCCTTCTTCTTCTTCTTCTTCTTCTGCTTATTCTTATTTTACTACTACTACTATTACTACCCTTCCTCGTTAATTCGACAGTGGCCATCTTTATTCCTCCGGAGATTGGTTGGTTGATTTCTGGTGAGTTTCAAATTAACGGGGGGATGATCGTAATTTTGATTGTTACGAGGTTGTTTTTTTTTTTCTTTTCTTTCTTTCTTTTTCTCTTTTTCTTCTATTCTTTTATCAATTGATAGAGCAATGAAATAAAAGTGATCTGTAGAGATTAAATATAATAATTGAATTCTATTGCGAATTAATTTAAAAATATTTTTCTAGCTTAGTGCGCAAATGTTCGTATTTTATAAAAAAAAAAAAAAAAAAAAATAGTTCGTATG
>NC_060970.1:2728881-2733881 GCF_910589235.1 Vespa crabro | reverse complement strand
TCTCTCTCTCTCTCTCTTACTCTCTCTCTCTCTCTCTCTTACTCTCTCTCTCTCTTTCTCTATCTCTTTCTCTTTCTCTTTCTCTCTTTATGTCTCTTGAGAAAAGAGGAGAGAATTTGCAAAAGTAGATGTTGAGATGTTCCTAACTTTCATCGATCAATTTCTAAATCACTTTTGGGACCCCACTATATGGAATTGATCTTTCAAAGTTACTATGTTAACAAATGCTAATAATTCCCATAACTTCTTAGTCATATATAACTTGAAGTTCTTATCTTGACCTTTTGACGAATAAAGGGAACGATTGATAATATATAAGTTATATACGTTATTAAATTAAATTATTAATGAAAGATTTTGATCAATTAGTAAGCGACATTTTTTTCTTTTTCTTTTTATAATTTTTTTTTCTCTTTTTATTATTATTATTATTATTATTATTATTATTATTATTATTATTATTATTCTAATAAAATTATATATTGAATTATTTTTATGAAAAATTAAAGAAAAGGAATGAGAAAATAATATGATCAGATAAGAACAAAAATATGAACGTGATAAGATATGAAAAAAAAAAAAAAAAAAAAAAAAGAAATTGAAGCTTAAAAACAAATGATACTTTTATTTTCTCACAAAAAAAGCAAAACAACCCCCTTATTCTCTCCCTTTTCTCTCTCTCTCTCTCTCTCTCTCTCTTTTATTTTCTTTCTATTTTTTTCTCTTTCTCTCTCTCAATGTACATTCTTCTTATCAAAATAAAATGATTAAAATTTAATCACAGTTTTATATACGTTTATACATACATACATATATACATACATACAAATGGACACACACACACACACACACATTATTATATATATGTTAATTGAGAAATATTTTAGCTTTTATAAATTATGTTAAAATCTGCAGTGATGTAACATTAAAGGTATCGGGATATATTGCTTCTAATAGTAGTAAGAGAGAGAGAGAATGAGTAAGAAAGAGAGAGAGAGAGGGAGAGAGTGAGAGAGAGAGAGAGAGAGAGGGGGAAAAAATGAGAGAGGGAGAGAGAGAAACGTACAAGATGTATAGACATTTTATACGTCAATAGTGATATATATATATATATATATATATATATGTATTTACACACACACACATGTATATTATTAGAGAAACACTTACATTAGCGTTTGTAAATTATGTTAATATGCAGTGATTTATCATCAAAGATATCAGCGTATATTGCTTTTAAAAGGATTGTAGAGAGAGAGAGAGAGAGAGAGAGAGAGAGAGAGAGAGAGAGAGAGAGAGAGAGAGAGAGAGAGAGAGAGAGAGAGAGAAAGAGAGAGAGAGAGAGAGCGAGAGAAAGAGAGAGAGAGAGTGAGAGAGAGAAACGTGCAAGAGATGTATAAATATTTCACGTATCGATATTGATATATATATATATAAAATGTCAACTCCCTTCTTTTCTATATTCACTTATAAATTGCATAGATAGAAATAGCTGCATATCAAATACGAATATATATGATACATATGTATATATACATATGTTGTCTTTTATACAGGGAGAGAGAGAGAGAGAGAGGGAGAAAGACAAAAAGGGGTAAATAGACATAGACGGTATCGCATTTCTGGCAAGGCTTCCTTGAGGCGTATGTTGAATGCAAAGCACCTTTAGAGAGACTTCGTATATTTACACGTTTTCTTCTGCAACAAGTTTCTGTGCCTTCCTTTTTTTATCTTCTTTTTATTGTTTTCTCTCTCTCTCTCTCTCCTTCTCCCCCTCCCCCTTCTCTCTCTCTCTCTCTCTCTCTCTCTCTCTCTCTCTGTTTCTCCTTCTTCTATTTTCTTTTCTTCTTCTTCTTCTTCTTTTTCATCTCGATTTAAAAGAAAATAGATCGTTAATTCGATAATTTAACAATTTAAAAAAAAAAAAAAAAGTTTCTTTAATAATATAAAAAAGAAAAAAAAAAGAAAGTAAAGAGAAATTGTCAACTTTAAAATAATTCTAATTCGTTCTATAATTCAATCCAATTTCAAAGTTATCTTTAGTAATTTCTTATTCATATATTTATTCGATTTTTTTCCAATTAAATATGAAATTATTTTTCCGACATATGATGATCTACATAATTCAAAAAAAAAAAAAAAAAAAAAAAAAAAAAAAAAAAAAAAAAAAAAAAAGAAAAGAAAAGAAAAGAAAAAAAGGATAATTCCTTCTTTCTATTAATTTCAATATCAACAAAAGAAAGAAAGAAAGAGACAAGGAAGAAATTGAAAAATTTTAGGAAAATAAAAAAACATATATATATATAATTATATAAAATGTACGAATTAGAATTTACTTAATTAATTATGCGAAGATATCTCTTCATTTCAATCATCTTCATCATCATCATCGTTGTCATCATTCATTCTCAACAAACTTCGATATAACAAAACAAAAAAAAAATATATATATATATACAGGGTGTCCAAAAAGCATGAGACCAAACAGTATATTACTTATTACTGAGATCAAAATTGATGGAAAAAGAAAAAGTTCATATGAACTTATATCCAAAACTACATTATTGAATAGATATATATGCTTTTAAAAGATATGTATGATTTATTTCCATTCGTCGAATTAATGATTGGTTAAAAGTCAATTGGTACTCATGGATCACCAGACTTAACGCCTCTGAACTTTTATTTATAAAAGATTTACGGAAAATAATTGATTTATAAAAATACGATAGAAATTAAAAGATGCACTTAGTTGAATTTATTCAAAATGCATTTTGATATTTATTACCAATTATCGATTGAAATATTTGAATATATTTCAATCGGACGATCATTAATTCAACGAATGAAAGCTTGAATTCTTCTAGGGAGGAAAAATTTTCGAACATTTTTTTTTATAACTTCTCGTAATAAATCATAAATATCTTTAAAGCGATATATATCTTCTTGATAAAACATTTTTCAGGCATAAGTTTATATCAACTTTTTTCATCTATTTCATCCCAGTAATACATAGTATAATTTTGATCCTATGCATTTTGGACAGCCTATATATATATATATATATATATATATATATATATATATATATATATATATGTATATACATATATTATACCTTATAAATATTCAAGTTGGTAGGTCAAATTCAACCATCCTGGTTCAACTGGCCTGCCCTGATTTTGCCCGGTTCGCTGGTTGTTGCTTAGGTAGAGCTACTAGAGCTAGATAGACAGATAGAGCTAGCTAGGTGGTTGGCTATTCGTTGGTGTTAGTTGTTTGGTGTTGGCATAGTTAGCTGAGTATCTGTATCTCTTGAACAGACGTTAACACGGATGAATTCTGAAATCCGAGAGTGGAAGTGTTAATAACGCCATTGTAATAGTAGGTAGTAGTTGGGCTATGTTCTAGATTTCATGAGCCATCGAAGGTCCATCGAAGGCTATTTCTCATCCTTCCTTTCTATTTATCTTCGTTCTCTCTCTATCTCTCTCTCTCTCTCTCTATCTCTCTCTCAGAGGCATTTGTCTAGAGACATTTCTTCGAAAAAAAAAGAACCAACAAAAAAAAACCCTATCGATGATTCGTGTGTACTTTTAAATTAGACAATCATTCTTGATGGAATTTTGCGAGGGTCATACAAAAAAAAAAAAAAAAAAAAAAAGAAAAGCAAAAAAAAA
The DNA here is from genome assembly GCF_910589235.1 of Vespa crabro. Classification (NCBI taxonomy): domain Eukaryota; kingdom Metazoa; phylum Arthropoda; class Insecta; order Hymenoptera; family Vespidae; genus Vespa; species Vespa crabro. Next base: position 2,730,201 of record NC_060970.1, on the reverse strand, counting down.
GAGAAAAAAGAAAAAAAAAAATAAAGAAAGAAAAGAAAAAGAAGAAGAGGAAAAATTGTAGATATTTTGTGATGGTTTTCTATTTTTTTTTTTTTTTTTTTTTTTTTTTTTTTTTTAAAGAAAGGAAGAGGGAAGAGAAAAACGTTTCCTCTGCCTTAAAAAAAAAGAAAAAAAAAGAAAAAAAAAAAAGAAAAAAGAAATACAAGAAAAATTCTTTCCCGACGTTTAACAAGAATTATTCATTATTCGTCCCGTTAGAATTTTTATCTTTCGTATGTTCAAATAAATCGACGAGACATTTTAATGCGATTTTGTAAGCAAAGAGAGAGAGAGAGAGAGAGAGAGAGAGAGAGAGAGAGAGAGAAAAGAAAAATAAAAAAGAGAAAGGAAAAATTAAAATTAAAATTAAAATTAAAATTAAGTAATCTCTCAAAAATAGACAAAATGAAAGAGATAGATAGATAGATAGAGATAGATAGATAGATAGATAGAGAGAGAGAGAGAGAGAGAGAGAGAGAGAGAGAGAGAGAGAGAGAGAGAGAGAGAGAGAGAGAAATAAAATAAACGAAAAGCCTTTCCCGAAAAGACAAGAAAAATTCTTCTCTAGACATTTAATGAGATATTATTCATTCAGAAAATTAACATCTCGCTCGTTGCAACGTATTTAATTAGAGAAATATTATTGCAATCTTGTTTGAAGGATAATTGAAAAATTTTTTAGCTTTTAAAAATTAATTAACTAATTTAAAAAAAAAGAAAAGAAAAAAAAAAAGAAAAAAAAAAGAAGAAGAAAAAGATAAAAAGAAAAAAAAAGGGGAAAAAGGGGAAAAAGAAAAAGAAGGAAAAAAAAAAACGAAGGAAAGAGAAACAACACCTCGTCAAATATTTAATCGGGATTTATTATCATACGTATATGTACACATACATATATGTATATAAATTCATAACTCCGATGGACGACGGGTTTTAAAATAATCAAGTAAAAATTTCTATTAAGTACATGCCCTTACAATCCATCATTGCGAATTGTTATCATCATCATCATCATCATCATCATCATCATCATCATCATCATCATTATCATTATCATTATCATCATCATCATTATCATTATCATCATCATTATTATAATTATTATCATTATTACAGTATTGGGTACGTTTTTAGAGTACATATTGGATTTGGAAAAGATTTGATTGAAGGTTAAACGTTAACGAATCTTTTATAAATACGACATAAACATTGTCGATAATAATCAATGTCCAACGATTGTAAACATTAAAGTAAATCATGTTGGTAGTCTGTTATTAACCTTCGAGG
>NC_060970.1:2716381-2723881 GCF_910589235.1 Vespa crabro | reverse complement strand
CATATATATCATAAATTGTGTAATACATATAAATATATATACATATAAATATATATATATATATATATATATATATATATATATATATAAATTATTATGATGATAATAATAATTATGCAGCGTGTATGTTATTTGGATGAGAGAGAGAGAGAGAGAGAGAGAAAGAGTCGTATAATGTAATAACAATAAAAACAGTGGGTACATTCTGGGAGATAAATAAATAAGAAGATGGAACACGCGAGATAAAGAAATATAGTGTTTAGACACGAAAGAGCTCTTTTTCCAAATACGCCGGACGTAAATTTTAAGAAATAAGTTGGAGATTAATAACGGCAAAGCTCGAATATTATAAATATAAACGAGTTAACAATTTTTATATTTCTCTTACTTTATTTATTTACTTCTTTTTCTTCTTCTTCTTTTTTTCTTTTTTTTTTTTTTGTTGTTTATTTATTTTTTTTTTTTTCTTTTTACTAATAATATATCGTTTCTTAGGTTCATATATATATATATATATATATATATTTTTTTTTTCCTTTCTCTTCAGTAATTTTATTTATTAATTTTATTTGTCTTTTTTTATTTTTTTTAAATTTATTTATTTCTTTTTATTTGTCTTTTTTATTAACAATATAAATTTTGCCCTTTTTTTCACAACACTATAAATAATCATACAGATAGAAATTTTTTATATATATTTATGTATGTATGTATTTGTAGTACTAATTTTTTATTATATTTTTATTATATCAATTTGAATTGTTAACACAAATTTCGTTCGTTTTTGTCTTGTCAAAGAATTTTCTATTTTTTTCTTTTTTCTCTTTCTTTTTTTTTTTTTTTTTTTTCCTTTTTTACCCGTAACAGTAAAGAGGCTCTCTTTCTGAATGAAGCATACATTTGAAGAAATGCATCGGAGATTAATATGTAAAAAGAAAAACTCCGATATGCTCTCGCTGCAAGTGCATGGATATTATGGACGAACGAGTTCTTTTTTCCTTTTCTCTTTTTTTTTTTTCTTTTTTTTTTTTACGTATACATTTTTCTATCTATTTTTATATTTATTTATTTTATGCTTTAATTTCTTTTTTCTTTTTTTCTTTTTCATTTTTTGTTGTTTTTTTTTTGTTTTTATTTTTTTTTTTTTATTTATTTTTTTTTTCTCCTCAAAACATAGCTCGTAGTAAATGTCGCACGTTCATATCGATAGCAGTCAAAATTTCAATACGCGAGGACATTTTTTTTTTCCTTTTTCCTATTTTTTTTTTTCTTTTTTTTCTTCTTTTTTTTTTTTCGTTTGTTTCGTTTGTCGTTTTTAATCCCGATTATAGTAGTAACATGTAAAATGCAAATGTCAGACAAATTTCAAAGAATTATTAGCTTTTGTCGTAACGGAAAAAATAATTCTCTCTTTCTCTCTTTTTCTCCCTACTTTTATTTATTTTAATAGAAAGAAAAAAAGAAAGAAAGAAAGAAAGAAAGAGAAAGAAAGGAGGAAAGGAGAAAAGGAGAAAAGGAGAAAAGGAGAAAAGGAGAAAAGGAGAAAAGGGAGTATATGTCGCACGTCGTATGAAACATAAAAGAAAATTAAAAAAAAAATAAAAAAAAAATAAAAAATAAAAAAAAAGCATAGAAACGCCAATGTGTCCTCTTTATGTAAACGTGAGTAATAGAAACTACGTATGTACGTAGTAATATAACTAACAAAAAGAACGATAGAGATAGAGAGATAAATAGAGAGAGAGAGAAACAAAACACACACACACACACACACAGACGCACGTGCACATATGCACATTACATGTATGTACATACTAACGGAACCATAAGTACAGAGAAAAGTTGTAAGAGAAAGGTAAAGAAAGAAAGAGATAGATAAACAGATAAAGAAAGAGAAAGAAAATATATAAGTATGTATGTAATGTATATAAGTATGTACATACGTACGTATATATATATATATATATATATATATATATATATATATATATGTATGTATATATGATGTATGTATATATGTGTGGTGTGTATGTATGTATGATGTGAGACATGGAGCGCGAACATTAGCAATTTCAGGTGGCAATTAAAAAGTCCGCACGCGATTCAGCCTTGTTTTATGGTCTTCACCGTAGAAAAGAGAATGACAATCTTTTTCCAAGAGAGCGATTACGAGGTACTACATTTTCACCCTTTTCGAAGCTTTCTCTCGCATCCGTCTTTCGGATTCGTTACTTTTACTTTAAGATATATATATATCAGGATTTAGAATTTAACACATTATCTTTTCTGAACGTTTCCATTCTTTTCTATTTTCTTTTTTCTCTTTCTTCTTCTTCTTTTCTCTCTCTCTCTCTCTCTCTCTCTTACTCTCTCTCTCTTACTCTCTCTCTCTTACTCTCTCTCTCTTACTCTCTCTCTCTCTCTCTCTCTCTCTCTCTCTCTCTCTCTCTCTCTCTCTTACTCTCTCTCTCTTACTCTCTCTCTCTTTTTTTTTCTATTTCATTCTTATATGGTCATATTTTTTTTTGAACTTCCCTCCCTCTTTTTTCTGTCCTTCTCATTTTTATTCTTATTATATTGTATATTCTTTTTTTGTCTATCTATGTATTTATCTATTCATACTTTCTTTATTTCTATTTCTATCTATTCCATTCTCTCTCTCTCTCTCTCTCTCTTTCTCTTTCTTTCTCTCTTTCTCTCTCCCTCTCTCTCACCCTGTCCATTTTTGTATCTCTCTCTTTTTCATTCTTATACTGTCATTTTTTTTATTTTCTCTCTTTCTCTCTTTTTCTGTCCTCATTTTTATTCTTATTATATTATATATTATTTCCTTGTCTATCTATTTATCTATCTATTTATACTTTCTTTATTTCTTTTTCTATCTATCCCATTCTCTTATTCTTATTTTTTCTCTCTCCCTCTCTCTCTCTCTCTCTCTCTCTCTCTCTCTCTCTCTCTCTCTCTCTCTCTTTGTCTATCTCTGTACCTCTTTCTTTTTTATTTTTATACTGTCATTTTTTTTTATTTCCCCCTCCCTCTTTTTTCTGTCCTTTTCATTTTTATTTTTATTATATTTTATATTCTTTCTCTGTCTATCAATCAATCTATCTATCTATCTCTCTATCTATCTATCTATCTATCTATCTATACTTTCTTTTTCTATCTATTTCATTTTCTCATTCTTATTTTTTCTCTCTCTCTCTTTCTCTATCACTTTATGTTTGTTTATCTCTGTCTTTAGTTTTCTAGATCTATCTATTCTCCTCTCTCTCTCTCTCTCTCTCTCTCCCTCTCTCCCTCTCTCTCTATTTATATCTTTTATCTCTTTTCATCTCTTGTTTTCTCTCTCTCTCTCTCTCTCTCTCTCTCTCTCTCTCTCTCTCTTTCTTTCTTTCATTTCAGACAAACCGAACTGTCTAGGATGAACTAGACGATCGAAGAGTCATTTTCTAGTCCAGTCGTTTTAAAACCAAATAAAAATAGTTCATTCGGTCTCATCTGCAGAATTGTTACCCGAGTGAATTTTTTTTCTCTTCTTTTCTTCTTTTTCTTTTATTTTATTTGTTATTTCTCTCTCTCTCTCTCTCTCTCTCTCTCTCTCTCTCTCTCTCTCTCTCTTTTCTTTTCTTTTCTTTTTTTTTTTTGCGGTAGAGAAGAGATATCCATTTTAATATTGACCTTTGTGAACGAACATTATTCTTTTTATCGGTTGTTGGCATTATTAAAGTACTATGATAGTAGAGAGTGTAATCGATTGGAAATATGTCGATTGCTCGATTACATTCATTCCTATCGGATCGAATTGTTCGAAAAGCTTTTGTCTACATTATTCGATAATATTGCTTTGATCGTCAATTTTTATTATACTTCTCTTTTAAAAGTCGAAGTATTGAGCCTTTTTTTTTCTCTCCTCCTTCCATTCTTTTTCTTTCTTTTTTTTTTTTTGTTTTCTTTCTCTTTTTCCCTCTTTTCATTTTTGTCTTTTTGCATTCTTTTCTTTTTCTGTTGCTCCTTTTTTCCTTTCTCTTTTTTTCTTTTTTTCTTTCATTGGTTTTTTTTCCTTTTTTTTTTTTTTTTTTTTTTTTTTTTATATACCTGATATCCTACAACTCGAATTTGGAAGCACTCGAAATATTCGAAAAAAAAGGACGTTTCGTTTTGTTCATTCATTTTATAATAATAATAATAATAACAATAATAATAATGATTAACATATATGACTTTTTTAAAAAGATATATTTAGATTTGTTTAATTTTATTTCAATGAAAATTTCATAATTACGTTTATTACGAAAGAAATCAAAAATAATAAATCGTTTAGCTTTCTAATCTATAGATTAGTAATATTAGTTTGATTGATAAGAATTGTTCGCTTTACTTTTCCTCTTTTCCTTTTTTTTTTTTTTTTTCTTTTTATCTTTTTGTCAATGTCAACAAATAAAACGAACGAAAATTTTAATTAACTAAATCGTACGGATAAAAATGTTAGCGATTGATTAAATTATTTGAAAATAATGTAAAAGTAATCAATGGTAAATGTAATAATTAACAAAATGGATAAATCTTTTTTACGTGAATTGGTTTAAAAATTTGCATAAAAATGAAAAAAGAAAGAAGAAGAAGAAAGAAGAAGAAAACAAAAATTTCTATCAGTAATAAAGTAAACGACACGATTTTGTCAAGCGTTAAAAAAGGAAATAAATCATAAGAGAAAAAGAGGGAACGAAGAAGGAACGAAGAAGAAGAAAAAATGAAAAAAAGAAAAAAAGAAAAGAAAAAAAAAGAAAGAAAAGAAAAAAATTAGTCTCCATAAAATTCTGAAGAGAATTCTCAAGAGAAGGGAATAAATGAGACGTAAAGATAGAATGATTTATTTATTCGCATGGTAATACGTTAATAGTTCGTCTCTTTTAAAATGAATAGATCGTAGGATCTTAACGTGTGTTCGATAGCATCGAATTTCCTAGTCTAATAATTGCACCTATCACGTATGCACGTCGAATGCGCTTAGAGGAACGCTATCTCTATACGCAGGAAATTAGCTTGACTGTTAGGCTACATTCGCGTGAACTGATATCGGAGTGACTTCAATAGCTTTTGAGCTGATAACAACGGAGATGTGCACTTCCGACAGCTTCCGAAACGATAATTCGTCTTCATTGTTCAAACGTCAGATAGATGTCTCAATGGTTAATTAATTATATTATGATAATATTTATAATATCGATTGATTAAAATTCTAATCTATTTTCATTGATACATAAATATATACATATTTATATATATATATATATATATATATATATATATATATATATATATTCGTATCTGTCTCAGTGTGTGTGTGTGTCGTTGTTCGTTATTATTGTGTGTATTAATAGTATTATTTTATTTATTTATAAATTAATAAAATAATAAGTATTATATATATATATATGTATTATATTTTATTTATTTATTATTTAATATATATTTGTGTTAGATGGATAATAACAAAAAATTGACGTTTTTATTTTAGGTAATGTTAAATTTCTCGTTATTATTATTATTATTATTATTATTATTATTATTATTATTATTATTATTATTATTATTATTATTATTTATTATTTATTATTTATTATTGTATTTTCTAATGAAAAATAATATATAATTTTTCATCCTATATTTTTTTTTCTTTTTTTTTTAATTACTTTTCATTGAGATTAACATAATTAATATGTAAAATTTGAGATTATATTAATATTTGAATTTCTGGATTATTATTATTATTATTATTTTTATTATTATTATTATTATTATTATTATTATTATTCTCATCATCTGTTATTTATTATTATTACTTTAGTTCATGATGAAAAGAAATATATAGCTTTTCGTCCTACGTTTTTCTTTATTTTTTTGTTAATTACATTTCGTCAAGATTAACATAATTAATATATAAAATTTGTGATGATATTAATATTAACATTTTTGGATTATTATTATTATTAATATTATTATTATTAATATTATTATTATTATTATTATTATTATTATTATTATTATTATTATTATTATTATTTATTATTATTATTTATTATTGTAGTTTATGATAAAAAAAAGTTTATAAATTTCCATTTTATATTTTTTCTTTCTTCCTTTTTTCCTTAATTACATTTCGTTAAGATTAACATAATTAATATATAAAATTTGAGATAATATTAATATTCACATTTTTTTATTATTATTATTAATATTAATATTATTATTATTATTATTATTATTATTATTATTATTATTATTATTATTATTATTATTATTATTATTATTATTATTATTATTATTATTATTATTATTATTATTGTCTTTTTATTTTTATTTTCATTTTCTTTTCCGTTTTTTGATAAACATTTTATAAAAAAAATTCCGATCGAAGATATCTTCCTTTTCTTTTTTGCTTCCTCCTCTTCCTCCCCCCCTCTCTCTCTCTCTCTCTTTCTCTTTTTCTCTATTTATATTTTTCTCTTTGACCGTATAACGGACGTCAAAAAGTTCATTGTCCCTCGTGTTTCGTCGAAAGTGTTAGACTTCAATGACGCGTATCATCGATTAAATCGTATCGTTTGAAAGGTGAACACTGTAATACCGTAAAAGTTTTCGCGTTAAAACGAACAACTTTTTCAGCTGATCGGAAGTTATAGTTGATCGTTATACGTCATAGAATTTCTCATTTTCCATGATAAAAAATGAATGCGTAATTTTTTTTTTTGGAAAATAATTTCGTACGTAAAAATAATATAATGCTGTGATATAAAATAAATAATGGATATTTTTAATGATCGGAAATCAATTGTAATAATAACTTATTAATAATTTATTAATAATTCATATTTTTTTTTATTAAAATTAATAATATATAATTTTTTTTTCTTTTTTTTTTTTTTTTAAATTATTAGGTTGGAAACTATGAAACGGGCGTTGAATGAGAATAAATAACTAAACAAAAACGCCCGTTTCATAGTTTCCAACCTTATTTATTATATATTCCAATCAATATTTATTATATATTCATAATGTATAAACATTTTTGTATATATTCTTTCTTTTTTTCTTTTTTAACAATTTCAAATTTGATACATTGTATTATTTCAATGGTTTACGAGTGAACATTTGATAACGATTAAAGACAAATTATGTAAACGTGTAAAATGAAAACAAGCTGTAAATATATTTTTTACGATCCAAAAATTGGATGAGAATGAAGAGAAGTAGGAGGGGTAAAGAGGGACAGGGGAAATGAACAATGTTTTACCATTAAATACCATAATCTCGGAAATGTTCTTCCTTTTTCTACGTTTTCCTTTCTTTTCTTTTTCTTTTTATCTCTATTTTATTGGGTTGTTCGGAAAGTAATATCGTTTCTTTTTTCCCGGCAGACGATTTAATTGTATTCTTTTTGCACCTAACTTCACACTTAAGTCGCATAATCATTATATGTTTTGAGAGCTGATATAGCAA
>NC_060970.1:2706381-2708881 GCF_910589235.1 Vespa crabro | reverse complement strand
CTTTTCACTTGCTTGCATTTGTTCGATAGAAAGAGAAAGAGAGATAAAGAGAGAGAGAGAGAGAGAGAGAGAGAGAGAGAGAGAGAAAGAGGAAAGAGAGAGAGAGAGAAAGAGAGAGAGAGATAGTATCACACGATTCGCGATTAGTGTGCACTCATGCAAATATATCCAGGAGCGGAGTCGATTGCCTTCCACCCTATAACCAACCTCCCTATCCTCTACTCCTCCTCACATCCCCACACCCCCCCCCCCCCCAACCCGACAACCATCCCGTCTATTCCACCTCCTAGACATCCACCCTAAACCCCGATCCTACTATCATCCCCACCGTTTCTTCTGCGTTATAAAGTATTCCTCATCCTAACCCCGCCTGACAACCCCTTTCCCATCCCCCTTATTTTACCCTCCCCCCTCGCCACGTCCCTCTCCACTCGATCCCTCACTCTCTTCTAACTGTACCCCTTTGCCCGAATCCCCCCTATCTTCCACGTTCACGTTTCCCTCTTTACAAATTTACATTCCGTTTCCTTGGTCCGAGTATAGATGGTATTTTACGATATATTCGATCGTAAAGTCGATCGTTCGTATAAAACTTACTACTATCCTAGTAGCGAATCGTGACTCGAATTTCGTCGTGTCTGTGACTGCCCTTATGTATGTGCCTGTGTATGTACGCGCGCGCGCGCGTGTGTGTGTGTGTGTGTGTGTATACGTACGTGTGTACGTGTGTATTACGTTCTTCAATAACTATTGCTATTATATAATAAAATTACGGTGCAGTCATACTTTTACACGATTTCGTTATTATCTCGTTAATTTATGGTCTCTATGGTCTCTATATAAATGGGTGGTGTATAGGGATGACATTGAGGTATTAGGAAGTATTGGCAAGGGATATGCGGGGTTGTGAGGTAAAGGAAAATCCATTCGTGAATCGGACGATATACGAATTTTATTTTTTATTTTTCTTTTTATTTTTTTTTTTCTCTCCTTTCCCCCTATATAATCTTAGGTTTTATTTGATCGATTTAATTCATTTCATCGATCATATCGAACGTTAATTCATCCTCCAATGGTTTTATGTTTTATTGTTAAAACGATTGGATAATTGAGTAATTAATTTAACAATTTAATAATATTTCTCGTCGTTTGTAAGAACAATTGCGATCGATGTATTTAATTAATTAATATAAATAAATAAATAAATAAATAAATAAAAAAAAAAAAAATATCGAAACAATTGTTAATATTTACGATTCGATCGAAAAGTCCGACGTGTTTTATATGACGTATTGTCTTTAATAAGTATATTTTTTTTTTTTTTTTTGTTATGTTTTCTCTTTCTTTCTTCTTTTTCTCTTTTCTTTTCTTTTCTTTAGCTTTCTTTTTCTGACAAACGAGTGACAATCAATCGGCTCTAGATTTACAAAACGAGAATAATTCATTCGCAATCGAGATCTCTTTGCGAGATTTTTCTCATCCTTTCTCTTTCCTGTATTTCCTTCTACCAAGAAAAAAAGGAAAAGAAAAAGATAAAAGTAAGAGATAGAAGAAACAGGCTAAACGGATTAAACATTACGGTGACGGCAAATAACGAGATAGAAATGTTTTCTAATCTTCGAGTGGTGTGAAACTGCGCGAAGCTTATTTCTCCCATGTGTATGTGGACGTTATATCAGCATTGTTACAGTTCCATGATGTTTACCATAGATTACTCCCTGATCTCTCGTTTAACGTACCATGCGTTAATTTGTAATATGTTAACACGCAAAATTTGTTTTCTCTTTTATTATCTCTCTCTCTCTCTCTCTCTCTCTCTCTCGCTCTCTCTCTCTCTCTATATCTACTTCTCTTTCTCTCTTTCTTTCTCTCTTTGTCTCTCTCTCTCTCTCACTTTCTCTCACTCTATCTCTCTCTGTCTCTTTGTCTGTCTTTCTCTCTCCCTCTCTCTCTCTCTCTCTCTTTCTCACTTTCACTCTCTATTTCTATTTTTTTCTTTTTTGTTTTTTCTCTTTAATTCGATTCATTCATAACTGTTGTGTATATGTATGTGTATATAGTGTGTGTATATATATATATATATATATATATATATATATATATATATATATATATATACTGTTACAAATACGAAATAAAAATTTATTAGAGTGAGACAATAATCATTTAATATTGAAAATATAAATGTTACGATTAATTATTATTGATTTATAAATTAATTCGTTTAATAGTAGATATTTTATAAATAAAATAATCTCTTCGATAATTAATTCATATATAAATATAATATAAATATAATCTTTATAAAGTGTATAAATAAGATTTTATATATGATGTTATATAAAATTATTTTATATAGCTTATAGATAAACACAGATACACACAAAGATACACACACACACACACATACATACATACACACAAATGCACACTGTAGAAGTATAAAGTATATAAAATATAATATTCATACCTTCGATGTACAGATAATAACGATGAAATA
>NC_060970.1:2693881-2696381 GCF_910589235.1 Vespa crabro | reverse complement strand
TCTAGAAAGAGAAATGATAGGAAAGAAGGAGGAAATGAAGGAAAAAAAAAGGAAAGCTAAAAAAAAAGAAAGAAAGCAAAAAAGAAAAAAGAAGAAGAAGAAGAAGAAGAAAAAGAAAGGAAAAGTTGAATCGAGATCGATCTCTTCTCGTTGATCCTTTCAATGCTCGTCTTAACTCGATTATCCGAAAATAGAAGATAAAGAGAGTGAGAGAGAGTGAGAGAGAGAGAGAGAGAGAGAGGAGTTGTGAGGGAGGGGGAAGATTGAGGAAGTGTGGAATAGGAGTGGGGATGGGTATGAAAGAGAAACGAATTTGAATAGAAAGGAAAAAGGTATAGCTCGAAATGCCTTCTTATCTGTAAGCTTATGGAAATGGCAGAGCAGTTTGCCACGCTGGATTTGCATAGATCCGAACCGTAGAAGTGATCTATACGTGATCATGCCTTGGTATAATCGTTTCGAAAAGGTGAAGAAAAGAAAAAAAAAGTTGGGAGATAAGTTACGTGACGTACATATGTATATATGTATATATATATATTTTTTTTTTTTTCTTTTCTTTTCTTTTCTTTTCTTTCTTTTTTTTTTTTAATCATCTACTAATCACTATTTGGAAAATTGTTTTTTTTAATTCACATCGATAATTATTAACGATAATAGGCAAATGAAAAATGATAGAAGAGATTGAAAATATTATATGTTGATATCAATTAGAAAATTATGTTAAATGTATATATTGATATTTTATTTACTTACTCATTTATTTATTTATTTATTTATTTATTTATTTATTAATTGATTTGTATCTAATCGCATATACCTTAGTGCTGCTATAATAATATTTATTATAACAATATTAATTTGTTATAATAAATTTTATTATTAATCATTTAATTATCAATAATATTTATCATTAAATTAAATATTATTATTATGATAAGATTTAATTTTTGAAAGATGTATTTTGAAATGTGCAAATGAAAAATGATAGAACAGATTGAAAATATTATACGTAGATATCAATTAGAGTATTATGTTAAATGTATACATTGATATTTTATTTACTTACTTATTTATTTATTTATTGATTTATTAATTGATTTGTATCGAATCGCATGTACCTTAGTGCTGCTATAATAATATTTATTATAACAATATTAATTTGTTATAATAAATTTTATTATTAATCATTTAATTATCAATAATATTTATCATTAAATTAAATATTATTATTATAATAAGATTTAATTTTTGAAGGATGTTGTTTTCAAAAGAGCAAATTTTCTCGTCTCTTTTATTTTTTTGTCCCCGTTTTATTCGTATACGTAGAAATGGAAAATAAAAGTGAAAATAAAAATGAAAATGAAAATGAAAAATAAAAAAATAAAAATAAAAATAAAATGGTGGTAGTTGACGAGGTATATTATTTAAATCGATAAAATGGCAACGTTAAAATACAAAGTTTTAATAACGAAGCAGTACATAAGAGATAAGAAGCTTATCTTAGATACCGAATAAATGTCATTCTACGAAAGATTTTAAGAAGATCGTAATTTCGAAAGACGTTGAGCTCGACACGGAACGTTGATCCTTACCATGGGATGTCCTAAACTGTCACCAATATTAACTGATATCTTTTAACCAAGATAACATCATTCTCATTGATAAGATAGAAGAAAATATATTATCGCTGTTAATACATATATATCATAAGATTAATTAAAATTATTATTATTATTATTATTATTATTATTATTATTATTATTATTATTATTATTATTATTATTATTATTATTATTCTTATTAGGATTATTATGATTATTATTATGATTATCGTTCATTATGAAATTTTTCATTTGTAGATAATATTGATATTATCGGGTATAAAAAAAAAAGAAATGAAAAGGAAATGCCAACGATATAAAATATCAATAAATTTATCACAAATAACATGACGATAACACGCCATTAATGATTATTACGCGTTAAATTACGATTGAATGACTATTACGCGTTAATTGTGTAATATCATAAGATTAATTAAAATTATTATTATTATTATTATTATTATTATTATTATTAGGATTATTATAATTATTATTATGATTATTATTATGATTATCGTTCATTATGAAATTTTTCATTTGTAGATAATATTGATATTATCGAGTATAAAAAAAAAAAAAAAGAAAAGAAAAAAAAAGAGAAAGAAAAGGAAATGTCAACGATATAAAATATCAATAAATTTATCACAAATAACATGACGATAACGCGCCATTAATGATTATTACGCGTTAAATTACGATTGAATGACTATTACGCGTTAATTGTGTAATATCGATAGATCAATTTGCGAAAGAGGAAAAATAAAAATAAAAATAAAAATAAAAATAAAAATGAAAAAAGAAATCTTTCTTGATCGCGTTAATTTTTCCTTTTGATAAATTCTCTTCGATTGAAAATCAGAAAGATCAACGCGTTCGAAAAGAGAAAAGATAAAAAG
>NC_060970.1:2678881-2688881 GCF_910589235.1 Vespa crabro | reverse complement strand
TAATCTTCAAAAGTTAAACAGACTATATATATGTGTGTGTGTGTGTGTGTATACATTTGTTACATTTATAAAAATATATATATTGTGTTAATAATAATAATAATAATAATAATAATAATAATAATAATAATAATAATAATAATAATAATAATAATAATAATAATAACAACAATAATAATGTTAAATTTTAATATTAATTATAATTAATATTAAGATTAAATAATATTGAAAGTTAATATTAATTCCAATAAAAAAAATAAAAAATTATTAAAATAAACGCTTTGATTTTACAAAATAATTTATATATGCATATGTATATATATATATATATATATATATATATATATATATATATATAAATAATATTGAAAGTTGATATTAGTTACAATTCAAAAAAAAAAAGAAAGAAAGAAAAAATTATTAAAATGAAAACTTTAATTTTACAAAATAATATATATATATATATGTGTTGAATTAATATAATAATAATAATATTAATTGTAATTAATATTAAAATAAATAATATTGAATGATCCTAGTAAACACATTAATTTTACAAAATGACATATATATTGAAGTAATATAATAATAATAATAATATTAATATTAAATTATAATTAATATTAATAAATTATAAGAATATTAATTATATTGATATTAATTCCAAGGTTAAAAAAGAAAAGAAAGAATTGTTAAAATAAATAAAAAAAAGTTGAAATAAAAAAAAATTAATTAATTAATTATAATTAATATTAAGATTAAATAATATTGAAAGTTGATATTAATTGCAATTCAAAAAAAAAAAATAAAAAAAAAAAAAAAAAAGAGAAAGAAAGAAAAAATTATAAAAATAAACGCTTTAATTTTACAAAATGAAACATAATATTAAAAAATCAATACGTTATTATATATGATTAAAGATTAAAGATATTCGTTAAGATTATCTTTCTATTTATATTTACATAATTAGTGTAAAAGAGAAACTATGATAATTATTGAAACAAATCAATTTCAAGTATCTATTACATTATCGATAACGATCTTCCTGGATTACGTTGAATACGTTCATTCAAATTAATGAAGAGGTCCGAGAGCGTTCCTATTCGTTGATCAATTCGCTAGCAAACGAACGAACGAACGAACGAATAAAGAGGATCAAAGGTAAAAAAAAAAAATAAAAAAATAAAAAACAAAAAAAATAAAAGAAAAAAAAAGAAAGCGCAAAAAACTCTAAAGCAGAGAATATTAATGGGCGATGCTGCAAATAGCTAAGAGAAGAGGCTCGATTCCCTCGTTACGATCTCATATGCGACACTAATGATCTCCTTCGAACAGTTCGTTATATTATAGTTTGAACACGCGTACTCGTTCTACGTATACGTTCACATGTATTTGTGTAATTAATATACCATCCTATGATATCCTATTATATCTACAAATATCACATGGTAAATTATTATTTTGCAAAACAAATCGTTATCTTGATAAAAATAATATGAAAATAATGATAATCGTGAAAATGTTAGATAATTTTTTGATTTCTGATCTTTAAACGTTCGAAATATCATGTATTAATATAAAAGAAATTCTTTTTTCGAATTTATTATTATTATTATTATTATTATTATTATTATTATTATTATTATTATTATTATTATTAGTATTATTGGAATATTAACTTTTACAGGATTATAATTTATGAATTTTGCTTTGATTGTTTCAACGCGCGTATGTGTGTATGTGTGTGTGTTATATTACGCGTGTGCGAATATGTATGTATGCGTTTCATTCAATACATGCATCTTCGAAATATTCTATTATATCATTGAAATAACCTTAAATTACATTGAATAATCGTTAAGCAGTAAATAATATGTACTGACATTAAATCTAAAGTCATTAATATATTATGTGAAAATAATTCAATGATCGTATAATATCGTTTCGATATAGAAGAAGAAATTCTTTGCGTTTGAATAATTATTAAAAATGATATTATAATCGAAGGGTGAAAAAATTTTCTTTCCAAAATTTTTCCACTGATTCGTGTTAAACCCGTTGGAAATTCCTTTTTGTTTTGTTTATATATTTATTTATTTATTTATTTATTTATTTATTTATTTCAAGAGGAAAAAAAATCCTTTTTTCTTCTCCCCTCCCCACGTATATAATTTCGAAGGTGAAGACAAAAGAAAGAAAGAAAAAAAGCAAAATAGAAATCAAATAAATAAATCAGAATTCTTCGTATCGTTTTCTTGTTTTTTTTTTTTTTCTTTTTTTTCTTTTCTTTTTCTCTCTTTTTCCTTTCATCCTTCATTTTCTTTTTTCTTCGTTTTTTCAAATACACGTAACTCTTCACGAGTCAACAATTTACATGCTTATCGATGTTTTTTATTTTTTTTCTCGCGAACGTCGTTTATATCTTATAAAAATCTTTTTCTATTTTTTTCTGTTTTTTTTGTTTTTTTTTTGTTTTTCTTTTGTTTTTCCTTTTAAGAAATTGATCCAAACGAAAGAGAATTCACGAATTAAATAATATTTCACGATTCTTTCACGAAGGAATTCAATCGTAAAAAAATGAAGTCGGGATTGTGGAGGGGGACGAAGAGGTAGAGATGGGAGAGAGAGAGAGAAAGAGAGTGAGGAGGAGAAGGTAGAAGAGAGAGGAGGTTGAAGTTCGTTTCCCCATCGGATCCGGAAAATGAGTAAGAGAGAAAGAGAGAAAGAGAGAAAGAAAGAAAGAGAGAGAGAGAGAGAGAGAGAGAGAGAGAGAGAGAGAGAGAGACAAGGTTCTGAAGTTCTCAAACTTCTCTACAGCAACTTTTCGCGATTTAATTACGGAAGACGACGGAAGACGTAGTGGTGGGGATTGTGGAGAGGACGGAATGGGATAGAGTGGGATGGGGTGGGATGGGGGTGGGATAGGGTGTGGTAGGGCTACTGTAGTAGGTTGCCGTGAGGGTTAGAGGTAAAAAAAAAAAAAAGAAGGGAAGAAAGAAAGAAGGAAAGAAAAGACAGATAGAAATAAGAGCAAAATTAGAGAGGGAGTGGACGAGTGATGGGGAGGGGAGGGGGAGGGGGAGAATTTTGCTTATTCAGTAGTATCGATAAATACGAATTCCGTTTGATTTACTAGTCGACGTTGAATTCAATCGTATCGATAGTTGCACCGAACTAATTAAGAATTCGCATATCGATAATTCTGACTGATGCTTTTTAATGAGAAAAGAAGAGGGGTTTATCTAAGGTAGGAGATTGATAGATAGATAGAGAGAGAGAGAGAGAGATAGAGAGAAAATAGATTTCTTTCGAAGCAATTTAATGAATGACTTTTCTTCGACAAATTCAATTTATTGATGATTATTTATATTTGTTTATCTTTATTTATATATGTTTGTATGTATGTATGTATATATGTATGTATGTATGTATGTATGTATGTATGTATGTATGTATGTATGCTTGATAGTATTAAGAATTAAGAGATAATTAAGGGAAATAAATGATTATTTTATTTTTATTGTTTAAAAAAAAAAAATATATATATATATATATATATATATATTATAAACGTCATCGCGTAAAAATAATAAGATTTCTTACCATTAATATATAACATATTAGGTTGGAAACTATGAAACGGGCATTTTTTGTATAGTCCGTGTTCAGCTGCGACCCGTTTCATAGTTTCCAACCTAATATATATTATTTTTTTTTCTTTTCTTTTTTTTTTTTTTTTTAAATATTAAAATAATCAAAAATAATAGAAATTTGGACAAAGTCGATTTAGAATTTTAAAAGAAACCTCGAATGAAGATAATTTCACGTAGATAAATCTGTCATTTTGTATGGAATAATAATAAAAGTTTCTTTTTTCTTAATTCTTCATTTTTTTGTTTTGTTTTTTGTTTTACAAAATATTATAAAATGTAATTTTCATTCATTACTTACATCTGTATCCCAACGTTTTCTTTTTTTTTCGTTCTTCTTTTCTTTCTCTCTCTCTCTCTCTCTCTCTCTCTCTCTCTTCTCTTTTTAAATCTTTTTTATGCTCTTTTCACAATCAAAATCATTGACTGTTTGTAATCGATGAACGCGTTCAAGTGATTTCAAATTTCGTCATCGACATTACGAAATCGTTTGTTCCTTTAAACTTGTTAATCATTGTCCTGAAGATATGATGATGATCCATAAAATTTTTATCTCAAATGATTTTTAACTGTTTAAAAGACCGTGCGTTTATAATGCAATTGACAACAACAACAAAATTACAATTGACAATTAAATTACAACTTTACCGATGGATTTTTAATCGTTCTTATCGTGTCGAATAGATCATGTTTTTTTTTTTTGGTCCCTCCAATAATTCTTCAATGATTTGATTCAACGAAAGATCTTAAAATATCATCGTCGTAATTTATAGAACTCTTTCATAATTTATGGGATATCTAATGTTCGATATAGATTTTCGATAAGAAAATTGATATACGTTAACTGTGTTACGATTCGATAATAAAGTTCATCAATTGTTTTAATAGTTAGCCTGTTAAAGGAAAACATTTTGAAATCATTCTGATCGTAAAAGAATAAAGCATACAATGTCCTTCGTGTGAGCTTTGTCTGCATCTATAATACTGTAAGATTTTATACTTTTAACGATGAAATAAAAATTCATTGAAGAAAATATAAAAAGTCAAACGATAGAATTACAAAAGGAAAGGATAAACTTAACGTAAATGTTATTCTTTTTTTTTTTTTTTTGTTCTACCGCGTTCGAGGATTTAACTTATTCTCAAACGTCATCGCATAAAAATAATAAGATTTCTTATCATTAATATATAACATAATTAGGTTGGAAACTATGAAACGGGCGCTTATTGTTTAGTCTGTGTTCAACTGCGACCCGTTTCATAGTTTCCAACCTAATATATATTATTTTTTTTTTTTTTTTTTTTTTTTTTTTTTGTAATATTAAAATAATCAAAAACAATAGAAATTTGGACAAAGTCGATTTAGAATTTTAGAAGAAACCTCGAAGGAAGACTTTTCACGAAGATAAATTCTAAAGTCGAAGTTGGATCATTAAGGCCAACTTCCTTCTCTCTCTCTCTCTTTCTCTCTCTCTCTCTCTCTCTCTGTCTGTCTCTCACACTCTCTGGTTGGTATCTCCACTTTAAGTTTATTACGAAAGGATGCTAGAATCTATTATGAAACTGGATGTGCTTTCTAACCGAAACCAACCAAGCTAAATAGATTCAATGAAAAAGTTATAATAAGCTGATCATGCGAAAAGAATTAAGTCTCGGATATTTGCATTAGTGAAAAACTAATTCGCCTATAAGATATATATATATATATATATATATATATATATATATATTTATAAAAAATTTCGAACGATCGTCTCGATTGCTAATTTAATACAATCTGAAAGCATTTTAATCAATTAAATCATCAAACTGGAGTAAAACCGTTAAAACAATTTGTTGATATAAATTGTGAACGAGCATAAAGCAAAAGTTTCGAAGTTACTTTTTCTTATTGTCGCGGTGTCGTGAGAAATTAAATATATATGTCTAAAAGGGGAAATTTTTCTTCTCTCGTTCTTTTTATTTTTTTTATTTATTTATTTATTTATTTTTTCTTTTAGAATTATTAATATTACGAATAAACAACTATTATATATATGTATATATATATATATTAGGTTGGAAATTATGAAACGGGCGTTTTTGTTTAGTCATTTATTTTCATTCAACGCCCATTTCATAGTTTCTAACCTAATAGATAAATAGTTAAATATATAATATAATAGTTAAAATAGTAATAGTAATAATAATAGTAGCAGTAGTAATAATAATAGTAGTAGTAGTAATAGTACGTGTGTGTATACACACACACACACACACACACACACACACATATATATATATATATATATATTCGTTGAGAGAAAATTGCACATAATTCTTTAATATTATCTTCGTGCGCTTTATCGATGAATAGAAAAGAAAAAAAAAAAAAAAAGAAACGAAAGGAAACGAAATGAAGCAAAAATAAAGGAAACGAAACGAAATCGTCGTTACTTCTGTACATTGCTGAGAATTCAGATTATTGTGTAATTTTCCTTTCTATCTTTTATTCTACTTCTCTCTCTCTCTCTCTCTCTCGCTCTCTCGCTCTTTCTCTCTGCCTCTCTTTCTCTGTCTGTCTTTCTCTTTCTCTCTTTTTCTCTCTATCTTTCTCTTTCTCTCTCTCTCTCTCTCTCTCTCTCTCTGTCTGTCTTTCTCTTTCTCTCTTTCTGTCTGTCTTTCTCTTTCTCTCTTTCTCTTTCTCCGCGCAAAAAACGTGTTGCGTCCACGTGCTCAGAATTAATCTCCATTTTTCTTTCCCGTCGTTTCTCTTCGGATAGATAAGTACTATGTTCTGATTGGGATGAAAGAGAGAGAAAAGAAAAGAGTGACAAGAGAGAGAGAGAGAGAGAGAGAGAGAGAGAGAGAGGGAGGGATTCATGGGAGTATCTGCGTTCAGAAAAAATAAGGATAGAAGAGAAGGGTGGGTGGGGGGTTACGTAGGAACAAAAGTGGGTGGTGGGATGATGATATTGCGAAGTAGGTAAAGAGGATAAGAATTAAAACGGTGAACGACGATAATTTTATCCGCAAAAACGATAAAACGATATAAATAAGTTGATAAAAAGATATAAATAAACTTATCGAGTGTTTGTATGTTCTGTGTGGATAGATGTGTAAGAGTAAGAGTGAGACAGCGAGAGAGAGAGAGAGAGAGAGAGAGAGAGAGAGAGAGAGAGAATGACGTAAAAATTTCTCTCGAAATCGTCGTGAATTCTGATGATTTTATTTTTTATTTTTAAGAACGAATAATAACAAAGCCCATGATTAAATAATAAATTGATTTCTATTCGAAAAACTTATTATTAAATTATATTAAATAAATGTTCGAAAATGTATGCGCGTGTGTATGTGTGTTCGTGTGTGTTTGTGTATGAGAGAGGGAGAGAGAGAGAGAGAGAGAATAAAAAATATTCAATCAATTATTTACATTACACCCAGTATATCGTTATATGAAACGAATTTAACTACGACGTGTTCCTTCTTTTCCTTTTTTTTTTTTTTTTTTGTAACTTTATTTACCTATCATTTTGTTGAAAATGATGATGTAAAAGGAAAAAAGAAGAAAAAACAAAGAAAAGAAAAATTCTTTAATCACTTCCTTATCACGATTACGTCGTCGTCGTCGTCGTCGTCGTCTCTCTCTCTCTCTCTCTCTCTCTCTCTCTCTCTCTCTCTCTCTCTCTCTCTCTCTCTCTCTCTCTTTCTCTTTCTAACTAAATACGTCACATTTCATTCAGAAAATAATGAAAAAAACATTTATTTGATATATTTCTTTATAAAATCAGTGGGATATATTTCGATCGTATTTCAACAAGACACCCAGTATATTAGAACTGCATATATATATATTGATATTGATATAAACGGAAACGAATATTTTCGGGATTCGAGTTAAATCCAATTCGATTCACGACGAAAAACTTTCTCTCTCTCTTTCTCTCTTTCTCTGTCTATCTGTCTGTCTATTTGTCTGTCTGTTTGTCTGTCTCTTTCGTGTGCGCGCGTTGAACATTAGCCTTATCGTTTCGATACCTTTCTAGAAACCCCCTTTGTCCTCGAAGCTTTTCGACTCACAGCTTTCCACGGGGATAATAGGAATTGTTGAAATTCTCGACTTCCGGGAAATAATTAGAACGGAAGAGATGAGACTACGTGAAGAAGAAGAAAGAGAGAGATAGAGATAGAGATAGAAAGAGAGAGAGAGAGAGAGAGAGAGAGAGAGAAAAGGAGAGAGAGAGATAACCCTTCTTCCTCTTTCTCTCGGAGACTCTTGTATTTAGGATTTCTGTAAAGGCGTCATACAACTAAATTTCTAGTCTAAGAATTCCGCCGTTAGTTCCGATTAGAAAGAACTTTTTGTTTTTCTTTTTTTTTTTACATTTTTTCATTTCTTTCTTTTTCTCTCTCTCTCTCTCTCTCTCTGTCTCTTCTTTTTTCTTTTTCATTTTTCTTTTTTCTTCCTTTTTTTTTCTCTATCCTTTTTATTTCGTCCATTTCAATTTCGCTTTTCTTTTCTCTTCTTCTTTCCATTTCTCCCTTTTCTTCTTTTTCTTTTTTTGTTTTTTGGCTTTTGTTTTTGTTTTTTGTTCCATTCCTTTGTACGAATTTTTTCTCCCTTTTTTCTATCTTTCTTTTTTTTTTTTTTCAAATAGCACGATGTCATACATTATGATTTTGCAAAATCTATAAATCAATTTTTCTATATGAAATATTATCACTGCTGCGTTATTTGTTTAGATATGGAACGTTAAATGTTCTCGATCGAAAAATTATTGTTCGAGGAGTAATGTTGTTTATTGATTTTTATCTTTTTTTTTTTTTTTTTTTTTCTTTTTCTTTTTAATTTAATATAATCTTGTTCTTCTTTTTTCTTTTTTTCTTTTTAGTATATTTTGAAAGTTTTTCTCTTGAAGGCGTTACATCGAATTCTATTGGATCGGATAAATAAGTAATGTGTCCGTAGGGAATTTTCAATATGAAACATACTAGCGTTGTTTATTCGACAAACAAAATATATTTTATTGATAATATGACGATATTTATTCCGATAACGAAATATTTAAAAAAAAAAAGAAAAAAAAGTTGTCATTTAATGAAAATATTTTATAGTATTATTTATTAGGAAATACAAAAAATATTGAAAGTATTCAATAAAAAATATTCTCCATAGTGTTACTTATTTAAATGTAAAGTATTAAATAATTACAATTAAAGGGAGGGTGGGAACAGTATTAGCTTCATTATTTTGAAATATAAATTTATTAAAAATTATGATATTATATTTATTTTCAATTTAATAATTATGAATTACCAATTACTGTAAACAATTACATATATGTATATTTTTTCTTTCTTTCTTTTTTTTTTTTTTTTTTTTTTTTGATATAATATGAAAATTGATTTATTCTCTCTCTCTCTCTCTCTCTCTCTCTCTCTCTCTCTCTCTCTCTCTCTCTCTCTCTCTCTGTTTCTTTCTTTCTTTCTTCCTCTCATACGAAGTATGCACTTCAAATATGATGAACATAATAATATATATTAATGATCTCATATATATATATATATATAGGTACTGTAATATTTAAATCTAAAAATTGATTTCTCTCATGAGTACGTAACAATATTTCATAATATTATTCATAACATTTTCTTTTCTTTTTTTTCCTGTTATTTTTTTTTTCCTTCATGCACATCATAATAATAAAAAATCGAACTTATTGAAGATATCTGTCAATCCATTTAATAATAATTATAAATTATTTCCAAATTGTGAAAGGGTAGGATGAGTGGGTGCTCGTTCGCTTGCGCGCAAGTCCATACATATAATATTAACCATCACGCACGCGCATATATATATATATATATATATATAAATGTGCATGTATGTGTGTGCGTGTGTATAATGAAAAAATTGATTTCACGAATTCGAAACGATACCACCACCTCCACTTCCCGGCTTCGATATTCAAATGAATCGTTTCCTTTCAACGAGCCGTATCCCCTCCCCCCTCTCACCCACCCCACCACCACCTACCATTCTCCCTTTTTTCGCTTTTTCGCTCGCTTATTTTCACTGCATTTGATTCATAGCACCGGAAAAAGTCCAGATGGATACGAGATACGCGAGCCCGACGTACGCTTGCTGGAAAATATCGGCGAACAAAAGCGTTTGAACCAATACACATGTATCAACACATAGAAACATACATATATACATATGTATATGTGTATGTATTCATATATGTATGCATGCATGTATGGTTTGTCTGTATGTCTCTATCCACGTTTACCACCCACTATTAAAATTATTTTTAGAACACTCACGATCTCTCTCTCTCTCTCTCTCTCTCTCTCTCTCTCTCTCTCTC
>NC_060970.1:2668881-2676381 GCF_910589235.1 Vespa crabro | reverse complement strand
AAAAAAAACAATAGTTGAAACAAGTTCATACAAATTTATGCCCGAAGATATTATATTAGGTTGGAAACTATGAAACGGGCGTTCTTGTTTAATTTTTTTATTTTCATTCAACGCCCGTTTCATAGTTTCCAACCTAATACTTTATCGAAAAGATATGTTGTTTCCATATTAAATTATATTTATGATTTATTGTAAACGATTATAAGAAATATTAGAAAATTCTTATAATCTTGGAAGAGAATGTAATCTTCAATTCGTCGAATTAATGATTGCCAAATTGAAATATTCAAATATTTTGAACGTATTGGAAATAATATTAAATTGTCATTTAAATACATTCAAACGAAATTTATCTTTTAATTTTTATCGTCTATTTATAAATCATCTGTTTTGCATGTACCATATAAAATAAAAGTTCAAAGTGAAAGTCAAGTATTAAGTCAAATAATTTAGAAAATTGATTGACCGTTAATCGATTATTAATTCGACGAATGGAAATAAATCATAGATATCTTTAAAAGTATATATCTTATTAATAATACATTTTTCGATGTAAATTTATATGAACCTTTTTTTTTTTTTTTCCTCCATCCATTTGATCTCACCAATATTATTATATAAAATACATACTTTTTGGACATTTTCTACTTTATTGACACCCAATATATTAGAGAGACCAAAAAGTGATGTCGTTTTTGCGCATGTCGATATTTAATTGTGATTAAAATTAAAAACTTGTTAAAAATTTATTCGTTTGAATTTTAATTTAAGAAAGCGACATTACTTTCCGGTCCTCCTAATATATATATATATATAAAAAAAAAATATATATATATATATATATATATATAAAAATAATGATTTTTATTTTCTTTTTACTTTAGATCGTTTACTTTTTACACTTTTCTCGAATCTCTCCACATGCAATCTCTGTATTTATTTCTATCTCTATCTCACTTTTTCTTTTTGTTCGTTGATGCATCTCATATCTCTCTCTCTCTCTCTCTCTCTCTCTCTCTCTCTCTTTTGCACGCGCGCGCCAATATTTGCATCGTTGATATGCATTCCCTGATTTTCTCATTTCCCACGACAAATATCGCTGACACCGATCCAGCCTCCGGCAGCTTTTCCGCGGGAAATTCTTGACATAAGCGTCGAAAGCCAGAACGTTAACTTCTCTCTCTATCTATCTCTCTCTATCTATCTTTCCATCTATCTATCTATCTCTCTCTATCCTTCTATCTTTGGATTTAACATGTAGAGCCATGCGTTTTACTACGATTCGTTGGATTTTCTTCGCGGATGTAATATCGCCGTTTGTTTTTCTTCCTTCATTCCGAATAAAAAGGAAAGAATGGAATATTTAGTTTTGTTTGTTCCTGTCTATAAAGAAGAGATATATTTCTTTATCCTCTTTTCTTCCCTCTCCCTCCATTCCCCTTAACCCCCACCCGATCTCCTCCACTCTGTCATTCCTTTATTTATTTTACTTTTTTATATTTTTATTCTTTCTTTCTTTCTTACTGTCTTTTCTTTTTTTTTTTTTTTCTTTTTTTTTTTTTCAAGTAATAGGAAAGAACTATCGAACGTGAAACTATTTGAGATATCATTGAGATATCATAGAGATTGATTATAATTTATTATACTGATTGAGTATAATTTTTTTTTCTTAAAAAAAAAGATAATCGAGAATATATATTAGGTTGGAAACTATGAAACGGGCGTTGAATGAAAATGAAAAACTAAACAAAAACGCCCGTTTCATAGTTTCCAATATAATATTTAAAAGTGATGAATTATTTGTAGAAAGTATTCGTAAAACGAATTGTATTATATACGGTGTTAATTGTGAATAATGTTATTGCGTGTGATCAAATTGATATAAGATCACATTGAAATTGTAATTTATTAATTTAAAGAAAAAAGAAAAAAAAAATTTCTTTTCTGTACAATACATTGTGATATTTATTTTCGTTAATCTCCTACGAGTGGATTTAATTTCAAAAAAGGAAGAACAATTTGTTTTTGTCTCTGATTTGAAGAATTAGTTGGAGGAATGAGAAAAAAAAAAAAAAAGAAAATTGGTAGAAATATTAAAGCATATTGAAGTAAATTCGTACGTTTGTTGAATTTTTTCAAATTCATAAAAAAAAGAAAAGGAAAAAAAAAAACAGAAAAAGATAACAAACTAATTGGACGATAAAAAATTAAAATAAACGTAATTTAAACTTAATTTAAGTAATATATTAAAGAAATAGTATATTCATTAATATGTAATAAATATATATATATATATATATATACATTTTGTATATACATATGTTATATAGTGTAAAATACAAATATTTCAATGTTGAAATAAAAATAAATCGATATTATATAATCGATCCTATCGATTGAATCACACTTTTAGAAATTTTTTTACGAGCTAACGAAATTAACTTTTTTTTCAACCAAATTTCGTAATCAAAATTATTATCAACGGAATGACGTTCTTTCTATTTTCTTGAGATATTTTTTCATCGTGCGTTTCAAACTTATTACAATTTTCATAATGTAGGAACGAAAATGAATGGATAATCAAAAAAAAAAAAAAAAAAAGAAAAAGAAAAAAAACGGGACAAAAAACGTAAAGGGACAAAGTAAGAAAGAAAAAAAATAAAGAATCAAACGAATCAGAGAATTATTCATTTGATTTATTCGAAAAATTTACAATCAAATTTGAATCGAATTATCATGACTACGTTGATTCGTTGAACATCAAAGTGGCATAATTTGATATAATGTCAATTGGAATAGATACACTATGTACGTACTTTTTACTCGTTTCGATACTTATCGAATATTATCTATAACTTTCGTGAACTTTATAATATCGATTTCCATTTGAAAGAAAAATTCTCATGTGGGTGGGTTTCTTATTTTGAAAAAAAGTGATCTCTATAAAAATAACTTCGATATGTATTAAGTTTATCCCCTCACCCCCACCCCAAATCCCATTGCAGCCCCCGTCTTAAAACACAGTAACTTTCGTTCGAAACATTTCTTTGTAAAAATCAAAATAGGATCGGTTGGGATTTTTTTTTTTTTTTTTTTTAAATTAATTGTAAATTTTAAAATTGATAATATTTTAAAATGAGACACTCGGTATTTTTTCTGAGGAAATCGAAGATTTGTACATCGATAAACCGTTTTCGTTCAATTATCATAGTTTATATAAATTCAATCAATGAAAATTAACAGGTGTAATTTGATGATAGAAAAATAATAGAATATCATCAATTCTATAATGAATTTTAGTATGATTGTTATATTAATTAAAATTGGTATCTTATCGGTTATATCATTGTTACTATATCATTATTATTTTTGTCAACGTTATTATTATCAATATCATCATCATTAATATTATAATTGTCATTATATATATTATTATAATTATCATCATCATCGATATTGTCGTCATCGATATCGTCATAGTCATTAAAAATATTATGATCATTATTATGATAATTATTATTATTAATAGCAGCATTGTCATTATCATTGGCATTAATAATGGTATTCTATCTTTATCATTATCATCAAAATTGTAATGAAAAAACATTATTTTTCAATATTTAATCATCATTTCTATTGATAATAATATTCTATTCATCATTGTAATTATTTAAAATTATTATCAAAGTAATAATGATATATATTATTATAATTATTATTATTATTATTATTATCACAACTTCTAACAATAATAATAATTATTATTATTATATTTTATTGATAATTTTATCAATATATCAAAATTATAACTTTTATCAATAATAATAATTATTGTTATCATAATTTTTATTAATAATAATAATTATTATTGTTATAATAATTTCTATCAGTAATAATAATTATTATTATTATAATATCTATTAATAATAATGATAATTATTATTATTATTATAATATCTATTAATAATAATGATAATTATTATTATTATTATAATTTCTATTAATATTAATAATAATAACAAATAACATCATAACTTCTATCAATAATAATAATAATTATTTTTATTACTACCATAACTTCTATCAGTAATAATAATTATTATTATTATAATATCTAATAATAATAATAATAATAATTATTTATTATTATTATTATTTTTATATATATTATTATTATTATTATTATTATTATTATTATTATTATCATAACTTCTATCAATAATAATAATAATTATGATAATAATAATGTCCCTTTCATAGCGAGGATAAAATAAAGAAAAAAATAATGAAAGATAGTAATAGATGGAGATATAAAGAGAGTTAGAGAGAAAGAGAGAGAAAAGGGATAGAGATGGAATGGGAAGAAAAGTTAGGGAAAAGGGAGTAGTAAAAGGGAACAGACGCGTAGCAGGTAGGTTGGTAATAGACGGCAGTGATCTAACCAGTGCTACGAAACGAGCCGAGCGGAATAATTGCGGCTCTTTAATTACTTACGCTCTTCGCACGCTCGACCGGGACGATTACCGTCGATTAGCAGAATCCTTGTGAGCTCAGCCACGAGTGTTGCTTGACTTCTCTTTATCCCTCTCCATCTCTCTCTCTCTCGCTCTCTCTCTCTCTCTCTCTCTCTCTCCCTTTCTCTCTCTCTCTCTTTCTCTTTCTCTTTCGAACGCACACGCCAAACGCACGCACACACATTCACACATTCACAAATTCACACATTCACACATTCACACATTCACACATTCACATACACAAACGCACACATCCACACTTATCTGCACAGCCGTCTTATCTCGATTTTCCACGAGAAACTTTTCGATATCCGTTTTTCGTTCAACATGAAAAAGAAAAGAAAAAAGAAAATATATATATATATATATATATATATATATATATATATATAGAGAGAGAGAGAGAGAGAGAGAGAAAGAGAAAGAGAAAGAGAGAAAGAGAGAGAAAGAGAGAGAGAGAGAAATGAGAACTAGCGTAACTTAGTTTTCTTCGTAGTTCGAGCGTGTTAATCACGATTATATTGGCCGTCTCAAAACCTTTCGAATTTCTTTCAATAAACTCTACGGTGAAAGTGTTTTTACTAATTTTTCTTTTCTTTTCTTTTTTTTTTTTTTTTGATTTATTTTTTGTTGATTTCTTTTTATTTCTTTCTCTTTTCATTTATTATTTTTTTTTTCTTTTTTTGTTATATTTTTACTTCTTTATTTTTTCCCTTCAACTTTCCATCTGATTATTATGTTCTTCATTTTACTTTCCTTTATATCACAGAGAGAGAGAGAGAGAGAGAGAGAGAGAGAGAGAGAGAAAGAGAGAGAGAGAAAGAGAATTTCGTTGTAATAAATTTCGTACAATTTTACGAACGTAATTGATTTCTAGAGTAATCGACGATGATAAGTGCTGTTAAGTTTTCTAAATTAATTAAAAATTATAGTATATATATATATATATATATATATATATATATGTATGTATATATATATATATATATGTATGTATGTATGAATTTACATACGTTCTAAAGTCCATTAATTGTCAATGAATATATCATCGTCGCTTTGTTTAATGTAATTTCGATCTTTGACACGTGTCCTTTCGACGCCTCTCAACGTTACTAATTACTAACAGCTATATACTTCGGTAGAGACAAATTAAGAGCATGGTCAAAGCTTCGAACATCGTCGCATCTCGTCTAAATTGAAAGCTGCACTTTATAGGATCGACAGGAGAATATGAACGACGTACATTTCACTCTGTACATACATACATACATACATACATACATACATACATACATACATACATACATACATACGTACATACATACATACATACATACATGCATACATACATGCATACATACATACATACTTACATACATACATACTTACATGCATACATACATACTTACATGCATACATACATACATACATACATACATACATACATACATACATACATACATACATACATACATACATACATACGTACATACGTAGGTACGTACACACGCGTATATACGTGTAAATGTAAATGTAAGTGTATGTGTGTAAGTGTATCCTCGCTTACACATGCCTCTGTATACTTATATAACTCTGTACACTCATCTTCGTCTATGTATATGCTCTGTGTAACAGCCTCTATGTATCTATTTATATGACTCTCTCTCTCTCTCTCTCTCTCTCTCTCTCTCTCTCTCTCTCTCTCTCTCTCTCTTTCTCTTTCTCTTTCTCTTTCTCCCTCTCTCTCCCTCTCTATGTTTGTGTGTTTGTGTGTATTTGTGTCTGTGAGTTGAAACACTTCGTACGAGGTAATAAATGAGAGAGAAAAAGAGAGAGAGAGAGAGAGAGAGAGAGAATGAATGAGAGAGAAAGAGAGAGAGAGAGAGAGAGAGAGAGAGATATATATTTATATGTGTTTTAAATGAGCTATAACGTTTTATTATCTTTCCTTTATTTCTTTCTCCTTTAATTTTTTTTTAAAACCTGCAATACAACCATAAAAAGTATATTTCTTTTATTATTATTATTATTATTATTATTATTATGTTATTATTTTATTATTTTATATCATGTTATACCATTTATCTTATTATATTGTAATACAGTTAAATGTATTAATGCCATTTCGATAATAAATAATTAATATTAAATTTAACGTATAAACGATTAATTGATATGATATAATTATAAACGAGCTTGTTCAAATAAAATTGTCAAATTGGTTTTTTTTTTTGTTTTTTTTCGTTTCTCTTTCATTCTTTCTGTCTTTCTTTCTTTCTTTCTTTCTTTCTTTCTTTCTTTCTTTCTTTCCTATACCTGTTTATTTATTTTTTTTTTTGTTATTATAAAATATTCGATAAATTTAATATTATATTTATACATCAAATAGAAATTATTATTATAGACAAAAATTATTATAGACAAATGTGTTATAAACATTTCTATAGTAATTTACTAGTAAAAATTTGTAACGAGTACTTTCTTATATATATATATATATATATATATATATATATATATACTGGGTTGGAAGTGAAGGTGGGGAGGGGGGTGGGGGAGGAAGAATGTGGTGGGATTTGATGGTAGTAGAGAGGAAGAACGGTCGTTAGTAATTTCTATTCGTCAGAACGCATTGTTAGAATCAGTGAATCATTCTTGAAACTTCGAATACTCTCGAGAAAATCCTACGGTAAAATTTTCTTAGAAAATATCGTAGAGAATGAAAGGCGTTGAATTTCTTTACGTTCATTACTTTTCCTATCTTCGAACGTACGAAGATTGAATGAATACGTGCTCGATATATTTTCGATTTCGATCATTTGAAATCATCTAACTATTCTATATAACGATTCTAGAAACTTCCTTTATGATCCTCTATACGTTTGAAATACGTTAGAAAAATACGTCGAATGAAATGTGTTCTTTTTTTGTGTGAATAACGTAGTGAAAGAAAGAAAAAAAAAGAAAAAGAGAAAAAAATGAAAAA
>NC_060970.1:2661381-2663881 GCF_910589235.1 Vespa crabro | reverse complement strand
TTCTCATGTTAGTTTTTAAGGAAAAAAAAAAAAGAAAAAAAAAAAGAAAGAAAATGAAAAGAGAAAAAATTTTTAATAGAAGAAGGAAAAGAACAAAAAGAAAAAAAAAAAAGAAAAAAGAAAAAAATAAGAAGGAAATCCGATTCATCTCTTGGACAGTCTTGATAATTTGAATTAGAATTATTTTGAATATTAGATAAATTTTGAAGATGAATAATTTAAAGATAGAAATGAAAAAAAAAAAAAAGAAAAAAATTTCGTCCAATTTTGTTTTATTTATTATTTATGATAAACTGATGAAATCGATTGAAATACTTCTTCTTCTTGGTTTTTTTTTCTTCTTTTCTTCTTCTTCTTCTTTTTTTTTTTTTTTTTTTTTGTTTAGTTTTTTATTCCCACTTACGAAATAATAAAATTTATTCTATTGGCATTATCCAAAATAGAATTTTATTTCTCGGTTATTTTTCTCGGTTTCTAGATTATATTTGATAGAATTTTTATTTTGAAATTTATTTGATAGAATTGTTATATTTATTTCAATAATGATGAAAAAGTAAAATCTATTGCGATCGTACTAATAATATTTCGTATTAATATACTAATAAATATTTAAACAAAGTAATTATTCTCTTAATAAATAAATAATTTAAGATATGTCATATAATATATAAATATATTTTTATAATTATCCCTAATATATAAATATATAAATAAATTATAATACATAAATAAATTTTTATATATAAATATAAAATATAAATATAATATAATTAATATTAATATATAAATAATTATATATATATATATATAATTAATAAATTTAAATATAATATATAAATAAATTTTTATAATTATCCTTATTACAATGAAAAATGTGAATTGGATGTAATTACCTTATAAATTATAACTGATAAATAATTAATGTTTATTTAATGAGTTAAAATTTTAAGATACTTAATTATTTTATAATCTTATGTTTAATTAAATATTAAAAGGAATTTAAAAGTAAGTAAGATTATTGAAATAGAAGATATTTCTGAAATCTTTTCAAACAAAAAAGAAAAATATTTAAAGATAAGAATTTAATTATAACATAAATATAATCCATAAATAGTTAATTAATGTGTATATTTAATTTATTGAATATATTTATTAATAAATTTGAAAATTTCGAAAAAATTGAAAATAATAAAATTCATTCTATTAATATTGATAAAATTGAGAAAAATTATTCTAATCATAACGATGATACAGTAATTTTATTGTGTATTTTATAATTGTAGAATTTATTTAAATCATACCTACGCGAGAAAAATTAAAACTTATAATACGTTAATTCCAAATG
Source organism: Vespa crabro (assembly GCF_910589235.1). Lineage (NCBI taxonomy): Eukaryota > Metazoa > Arthropoda > Insecta > Hymenoptera > Vespidae > Vespa > Vespa crabro. Next base: position 2,662,536 of record NC_060970.1, on the reverse strand, counting down.
AAATAATTCAATTTATATTATTTATACTGACGAAAATAAATATTTATTGCGATCGTACGAATTTAATTGTAAAACTTATATCAATTTTATATTGATCAAAACGTAGAATAAAATAATAGAATTTATTCTATTCGTATATTGACGATGATATTAAAATTTATTACAAAAAAAAAACAATGCTGAACAATAAAATTATTGAAATTATTATAGTTTTCGAATAGAAAAAAGAAAAAAAAAAAATTAATCTACAATTATAATTATCAATTATTCGTTCTTATCTTTTCTAACGAAATAATAATTACACAATAATATATTATAATATATTATTGTACAATAGTTATACTATTATATTAGATTGGAAATTATGAAACGGACGTTTTTGTTTAGTTATTTATTTTCATTCAATGCCCGTTTCATAGTTTCCAACCTAATAGCATTATATTGAATAGTTCGTATACCGATATGAAATTGTAGAATCAATCTTTAATAGCCATAATTAATTAATTATAATAATAAAATCTTAATAGGTATATTAATTAATTTTAATCACGTAATTAATAATATTAGAAAATTTTTCATATTATCTAAAAAACATTAAGGAATTTGATTCTATTCGTTTTTTTCTTTTTCTTATTTTTTTCTTCTCTCTCTTTTCTTTTGTTTTTTTTTTTTCTTTTTTTTTTTTTTCTTTATTATTTTCCTTTCTTTATTTTTCTCTTTTATAAATCCTCTCTGATAAAATTATAAATATCATTGTAATAATTAATCTCCATTTGCATAATGCATCGTTTACTTTAATGTGCCGTATTCAAAGATCAGCAAATGTTCATATTGGATGATCATCGACTTGTATCATCATCGCGCGTATAGTCGATCATAAGTGTGCGGTACATGACAAGCATAATGAATTATAATTTTTAAAATAGTTAGATAAATTGTAAACAACGAAAAGCAATCGCGGACTTGCGGATATATCCGTGCACGGTGATAAAGGACAGTTGCAAGCTTGGATGCAAATGGGTTAAATATATTATAGTAATGAAATTGTAGAACTTATAATTTTATTATGATAATGATTTCACAGATTAAACGATTCTCCATTTCTCTCTCTCTCTCTCTCTCTCTCTCTCTCTCTCTCTCTCTCTCTCTCTCTCT
>NC_060970.1:2643881-2656381 GCF_910589235.1 Vespa crabro | reverse complement strand
ACTAGCCGATATTAAAGGAACGTTCTTCTTCTTAAATTTTTTTCTTAACTTCTTCTTCTTTCTTCTTTAATTGAGAAGATACAGAAAGTATATAAAAAGTATCGTATATATTATTTATAGATTATATATATATATATATATATATATATATATGCGTATGTGTATGTGTATGGTAGACGTGATATAAAATTTCGTAATTGGTTAACATGTGTAATACATAGTAACGAAATAATTTCATTATCATGATAGATTTAGGTGAAATTCACTGACAATTAACTGGGAATAATTTCCAACGTTGGACGTCTCTCACCTTGTCTGCATGTAATTGTAATAGTTAGTAGTAGTGTAGTAGTAGTAGTAGTAGTAATAGTAATGGTAGTAGTAGTAGTGGACCCTTGATTCGTCACATGCCGGCGGCCTTTGCGTGTTACTGACATGCCGGCCGGTTCGTTTCATCCACAATTAACGTACGTAATTATTCGATCCATTGCCTTTCAGCAATTTTCGGATCTAAGGTTGTTCGACAAATGGGACAGATCACTGATTATTCATTCAATTCAACATTAAATTTTAATATTTATCATATATAATGAATTTTAATTCAATTATTATTATCTCTTACATTCGAATCTTTCATATATATATATATATATATATATTTTATATATATATATTATATTAAAATATAAAATATAAATATAATAGTAATAAATATTATATTTATATTTATATTTTATTATATATATATAATATTAATATTATATTAATATTATATTTAAAATTTGATATATTATATTTATATTTTATTTATATTATTTTTTATTTCGTATATATATATATGAGCCGTTTATTTTGAAGGTGGCCTAACTCCATTTATCTTCAAATCGAGATATTTAAGGGTTTGCATTTCAATGAATTTAAAAATATAGGTATAGGATACTAATGAGTCATACTACTTAAGTGTATCTAAGGGTGTTAAATTTATAGTTCCTATTAAAATAGTGGCAATTATTAAGTGAATAATATGCGTTTTCTTATTAAGAATGGAGTTAGGCCATTTTCAAAATTAACAATCAGATTCATTATAAAATTTGAAGATGCCCAAATCCATTCAAAATAATTTAAGATGCTTCAAATTGAAAAAAACAATACTCAATTTATTTTACGTATCTATATTATATATATATATATATATATATATATATATATATATATACATATATTTTTATTTAAATTAATATTAGAATTAATATATGAATAATATCAATTATATAAAGTATAATGTTTTTATTAGATTTATATATGATGATATAAATATGATTGATGGTAAATTTTAAATAACACGTTTAGCTTTCTTTGATATTAGCCGAAGGAAAGAAAAGAAAAAGAAAAAAAGAAAAAAAAGAAAACAGAAAAGAAAAGAAAAGGAAAAAAAAAAAGAAAGAAGAGAAAGGAAGAAAGAAAGAAGAATAGATAGAATCTATTTGATGTTATACATGTTAAACTCGATATATCGAATTTAAATCGATTTTGTCGATTTCGATCACATCTTAAATTATTATTCTATTATTGAAAATAAACACATAACGAAAAATTAAATAAATTTAATCTAATCTTTACTTATTTAATTATTTTCATATTTATTATTCTATTTCTCTTTCTTTCTCTTTCACGAAATATATACATACATACATACATACATACATACATACACTCATACAAAAAAGGGATAATAATAAACGTAGCATCATCACGATCGGACAAGAATGAAATATGAATCAGATAACGGTGTTATAATTAAATGAAATGGATACCAGGGCATGTCGACGCGTATCGAATCGAGTTATGAAAGGATCGCGGTAACGCATTGGATGGCACGTTTCAATAATCGATATCGAGTAGTATCACTCAAACGATCCAATTAACAAGACTAACGATCAACCTTACCGTTTCGTAATTCATGTATATTCACAAATACAAGTTAAAAGACGATGAAATTGACTAGAACGAGAGAAATATATATACATATACATATATATATATATATATATATATATATATATATATATATATATATATGTAAATAAATAGACGGATAGATAGATAGATAGAGAGAGAGAGGGGGGAGGAAAAAGAGATAGAAAGAGAAAGTGAAAGTGAAAGAGAGAGAGAGAGAGAGAGAGAGAGAGAGAGATGAAAAAGTTTCAAAGAAGATTCAAAAGAGAGAGAGAGAGAGAGAGAGGAGGGGGAGGGGATCGGGGAGGGGGGAGAGAGGGAGAATAAAGTAAGCTCGTTTCAAGCGTGGATAATTCACGGAGAATTCGGAAAGGCCTGCAAGTTTCTCTTCCATTTGAAGAAGTAGAGGAGGAGAAAGGAGGAGGAGGAGGAGGAGGAGGAGGAGGAGGAGGATGAAGAAAAGAAAATAGAAGAACGACGATCGAAAGAGACGAAACCATGGACGATGATGAACTTGAAAATCTTGATATCGTCCTATCCATCGGTCCAGAAAAAGTCCTCTCTATCGAGAAAAAGGAGGAAATCCGAAAGGGGGAGGAGGGATGATAGAGGGGAGAGTGAAAAAAGGAGCCGAATGAAGATGCCCTTGGGTGAAAAGGGGTAGGGAAGGGAGGGAAGGAGGTAAGGGAAAAAGAGGAAGAGGGGGGAAAAGAACTGATGGGGTAAACTTGATAGGCGACAGAAAAAAAGCGGGACTGAAAAAACGCGGCTACTGTGGAAATATGAGGTGGTGGGTGGTGGTGGTTGAGGGTGTACGGGAAAATGTTCGTCTTGGAAAATGTTTAAAGAAGGAAATTAGGTGGAAGAAAATAAGAGAGACAGAGACAGAGAGATTGTGTGTGTGTTTGTGCGTGTATGTGTGTGTTATGAAAGGACCGATGCGTAAGATAAAAAAAACTGCAAATTGTCTTAAATATTTTTCAATCTATTTATCCTCTCTCTCACACTCTCTCTCTCTCTCTCTCTCTCTCTGTCTCTGTCTCTCTCTGTCTCTCTCTTTATTTTTTTACTCGTATTCTATAAAGACCACTAGTTTTCAAATCTAATAATTAATAGACAATATAAATGAATATAACGAATGATTTATTTTCGGATTAAATCAATGTTTTGATTGAAAATCATTTATATATATATATATATATATATATATATACACGATACGACTTTTATTCGACTTGCCATGGCATTTAACCACTCGCAATTGTGTACTTTAATCGTACTGAATTTGTTGCCGGAAGGGAGATACATGGTATACGCTATATTCTCCACATATACACGTATACTATATATACGTATATGCATATATACATACAAACATATGTACGTATGTACACATCGTAATGGAGCGGTATGCTCGTTTCAATGTAAAACGGTTTACTAAGTTGAGGATTACTCCGTGTCAATGACATAAACTCGTGAACGAACCATAAGATAGATAGAGGCAGACGAATAGATAGTGAAAGTGAAATAGAGAAACTGTCTATATTTGTATGTGAGTTAAACAGAGAAAAGATCGATACTCTACGAACTATGAAAATCATCATCTTCATTTATGATTATCCATTTGAATCGATTTGATTTACTCTTGTTGGTTAATTGTATTACGTTAATTGGATTTAATTCGTTTCTAATTCATCGTCATGTACCGATATATATAATTTTTTTTTTTTTTTTTTTTTTTTTATTAAAGATTTATTAGATTTTTCTTATCGAATTTATTGATCATTCTCTTCTTCTTTACATTGATTTAGAATTAATAAAATTGTATTTTTTCTTTTTTTTTTTTTTTTTTTTTTCTTCAAGAAGAATAAAATATATTGAAAAATATAAATACGATTATTACGATTATTTTTCGATATATTTTATTAATTAATATTTTCATGTGAAAATTATTGTTTATTTGTTTATTGAATTATTTGTTTATTCCTATTTTTTCTCATATCATGTTCTTAGTTTGTTCTATATATTACATTATTTTAATCAATTATAAGATTATGCATGTATTATATCGTAAGTTTTGTCATAATATTATATTGCATTTAATGCAAATAATGTTTATTTATTATTTAATAGACTTTTAATTCAGTTTAATGGGTCAGTGAATATTATTTATTTATTATGAATTCATATAAATAATATAAATTATTAAAACAGTATTATTATGACATATTATGAATTGTTATGAATGAATTATTATAGTTTAATTTCGATGAATGATTAAGTAAAAAAAAAACAAATTAAAGAAAAAAAGATTGCGATTAATTATTTAATAATTACTAAATTATTATGAATTATTATAATTTAATTTCGATGAATGATTAAGTAAAAAAAAAAAAAATTAAAGAAAAAAAGATTGCGATTAATTATTTAATAATTACTAAATTATTATGAATTATTATAGATTAATTGAAAAGAAAATTTTTTTACTTTATAATAATTAATAATAATTGCTTTAATTTATGATAATAATTCATAATTAATAATAACAAATGAATGAAGAAAAAAAATTGAGAAGAACAAGATTAGATTTAAAAAATGTATATTAACGTTGCAAGATCAATTAATATGATTTATTTATTGTCAATTAATATGATTGACATTATAAAGAAAGAGTTAGTGAATAAAAAAAAGAAAAAAGAATGTGCAATTAATTAATATGAAATAAATAATGGATTTATCAATAAAATTAAATTTCATGATAAATTCTTATATAGATTATTATGAATGAGAAAATGTTATCCAAAAAGTAAAAGAAAAAAGAAAGAAAAATTAATAGAAAATGAAAAAAGAAAAAAAGAATGGAGATAATTAATAATGAAGGAAAAACAGAAAAAAAAAATAAATAAATAAAGAGAACAAATCGACTGGTCGTGAGAAATATTAATTAGAGTAAAAAAATGTATATTAACCTTGACAAATCAATGAATTCATTATCAGTCAATATAATTGATATTGTTAAGGAAAGAATTATTGAAAAATAAAATTAAATTTCACGAGATAAATTCACGAGATATACTAAATGTAGATTATTTTGAACGAGAAAGTGTCACTTAATAAAAAAAAAAAAAAATTAAATAAATAAATAAATAAAAAAAAGAAAAAAAAAGAAACAGAAAAGAAGAAGAAGAAGAAGAAGAAGATGAAGAAGAAAAGAAATTAATAAAAAATGAGAGAAAGAAAAAGGAAAAAGAAAAAGAAAAAAAGAAAAAATATTGAAATAATTAATAACGAATGACAGAAGAGAAAAATCGATTTGATCGTGAAAAGTGTCGATAAGATTTAAAAAGAACAAAAACAAAAAAAAAAAAAATAAAAGAAAAAAAGAAAAAAACCAAACAAAATAATAATAATAATAAAAAACAAAAAAAAAAAAAAGAGCAGAAAACTGTATATTAAATTAACGAAGTCGATGGTTATTATTTATCAGAACGTTGCACATTGAATGCCGCCGAGTTGTTGAAATAATCGGCGATATTTCATCGTGGTGCCGTCGTGTATCATAAATCTTTTAGGGGGTATGGTGGTTCTCGCTCGATTGTTGCTGGCAATGTAAACTCGGACGTAGATACTCGGCTTGTAAACAATAACAAAACGTGGGCGATGAAACAACCTTTTGCTTGTGAAAGTGATCAGTCACTGCTTAACTTTCGAAGAAGCTTTACCTCTTCCTGACTCTCTCTCTCTCTCTCTCACTCTCTCTCTTTATCCACAGTCTCGCTTACATAATATATAATATATAATACATATATATTATACATAATATACAATATATAATACATATATATAATACATATATATTATATATTATATATTATATATATATATATATATATATGTATATTAATATAAACTTATTATAATAATATGTATACGTTTAATACTTATATACTAGGTTGGAAACTATGAAACGGGCGTTTTTGTTTACTTATTTATTTTCATTCAACGCCCGTTTCATAGTTTCCAACCTAATATATGTATTATATATATACATATATATATATATATATATACATATATATATATATATATATATATATATATATATCTTTTTGACGAAGTTACGACGTCGTATTATATTAACTCGACAAATTGTTAAGAAAAATGATATGAATCGTTGATTTTGAAAATGGGACAAATCCATTTTATATTATTGCTTGGATATTTAATGATTTGGATTTTTTATTTGGATTAAAAAATATTGATAAGCAGTAATAAAAGTTATTTTGAAAGTTTTTCTTTTTCTTTTGTCATCTTATTTCATATAAATCTAATATAGAATATAATAATTAATCCGTGTTAGATCAATAAAAAAAAAAAAAAAAAAAAAAAATCATAATTTAGCAATGTGTATATGTGCCAATGTACTTTTGTCTCACATTGAAAATAAACTCGTCGATAAATATCGTCGTTGAATTAAATTATTAATAATAAATATTGTATCGATATTTAAAAGATATTTATTGTGAATTCATTTTGAAAAACAATAAATTTTATATTAATTGTGTAATAATAATTAGCTTTAACTATTTAATACTTTTCTTTTTCTTTTTTTTTCTCTCTTTTTTCTTTCACATAATAGACTTTTGCGCCTCCACTTTCAAAATCAACAGCTCTATTATTATTCTACGAATTTGTTGTTACTTTTTTTTTTTTTCTTTTATTATATAAAATATATTATATAGATATATATATAAGTAATGCTAAAGCGTATATAATGTTATAATCAATATTTTACATATTCGATGATAATAATATAATAATAATAATAATAATAATAATAATAATAATAATAAAATCTGTTAACACGTTCCGTGCCAAGGCATTTTTGCCTGACTTGTCGTTCAGGTGATTTGATATTTTGTCTAAAGAAAAAAAATGACTGCGTGTACCACCGGCGGTACACGCGCACCGAAGATCAAGTTTAACGTGTACCACCGGTGGTACACACGGCACAGAACGTGTTAAAGAAACTTATTACGATTTTTCTCCAATTCTCATTGTAATCTATTGAATTGAACGATTGTTTTATTTACGTTTCTCTTTTTTTTCTGTTTTCAGATAATTGGAAAAAGAAACAAGGACGAATCGACAATGAAACATACGTCGATAATGTCCAACGACATTCTATTAAGGGTATGTCTCTTCGCTCTACTTATCGTTTCGAGTTTGGCCGCTACTTCAAGGTCACGTGGTAAAAAGAAGGTCGCCAAAGAGACCAAGGAAATTAACATATGTGATATCGAGGGTCGACAAGCGCCAGTTTATTGTTACTGCGACAATAATGGATTGAGGAATGCAACCGATGCTAATTGTTTGGTTTTAAATAGAATCAAGGTCGACGATCCAATGTGGTCCTATTTCATATCGCAGATATATCTAACGAAATTAGCCCTGACAGTACGTGCATCCGGTACATTGGATTACATACCAACCGATGTTCTAAGACAATTGAAAAATTTAAAGATCGTTGCGTTTCAATACGCCAAAATCGAGGAATTAGGTGAACGTTCATTCACAAATCTATCGTCGATCACCGACATCAATCTAAGCAGAAACATGATCGTCGTATTGAAGAAGTATGCATTTGAAAATATCAAGGAATTGAACGTCGTCAATTTGGACGACAACAGAATAGCTGAGATTAATAGGTGAGTTGTCTTTTTATTACGTTTTTTGTATATTTTTTTTTTCTTTCTATCTATCGATTTTCGATTATTATTAACTAGCGTAATATGAAACAATTCGATTGCTCTTTTTTTTTTTCTTTTTTTTTTTTTTTTTCTTTTTTCTTTATAAATGTAATTTTCTTTTCTTATACATTTATATTATTTATTCTTTTATTATTTATTTTTGTTTAATTTTATATTTATATCATATATTTGTTTATTACTTCTTTATTTATTATTATTATTTTTTTAATATATATCACATATTTCTTATATATATATATATATATATATATTTGTATATGTATTTCATACATGTATTATTATATATATATATATAAAGAAAAAAAATATATATATTAAAAAAATAATAATAATAAATAAATACGTGATAAATATATAATATAAATATAAAATTAAAAGAATAAATAAATATAAATATGTAACTAATATATATAATATATATATAATATATATATATTATATATATATATTATAATTATATATATATGTTTATTATTATTATTAAATATATATATATGTATATTATTATTATTAAATATATATATATATATATTATTATTATTATATGTATAATATAATTATTATATATATATATAATAATAATTTTTTTTATATGTATATTTAAACAAAACCATTTTTAATATACGCTCGATGAATAATTTAACGATGAATTTGTGCACAATCAGAGATTCGATATTATACGTTATTAAGTGATTTAATGGATTAGAAAATTAATGAATTTTAATCGATTTGACATACGTTTAATATCGTTGTCATGGGCCTCCGGTGGTCCACGTCGGATTTTCAAATTCAGGTCGTTGTTATCATTGTTATTATTATTGTTATTATTATTATTATTATTATTATTATTATTATTTATTTATTTATTTATTTATTTATTTATTTGTCTTTTTCTGCTTCTGCAATATGTTAACTGAAGCATTATGAATTTAATGCTGCCCTAATGTAACCAGCCGGTGCCAATAATTATCATATATAATGCAATTTTTTTTTTCTTTTTGTTATCAGAGAAATATTTTTTGCTATGTGAATAACAACAACAAAAAAAAAAAAAAAAAAAAGAAAAGAAGAAAAAAATTAAGAAAAGAAAGTAAAAGAAAAATTCTCACAAATGTCTCGAAGAAAGAAGACATTGATTTAATTTAACATTGATTTATAAAATGTCGCGATGAAAATTAAGAAAAAAGAAAAAGAAAAAACAAAAAAGAAGAAAAGAAAAAAAAATAAAGAAAGAAAAAGAAAAGAAAAGAAAAGAAAAGAAAAATGTTCCTCGAAAATTATTCGCTTAGAACGATTAATATTCATTCGAGCTGTTCTTTAGAAAAATCGAATATTCAATCGTTAATATTAATGAAACCATCAGGAGACAAATGACCGACGAGATTGACAATAAAAAGAATAATAAAAAAAAAAAAAAAAAAAAAAGAAGAAAAAAAGAAAAAAAAGAAAGAAAGAAAGAGAAAAGGATAGGAAAGACACCCGAAAAGAAAGAAAAAAGAAAAAGAAAAAAGAAAGAAAGAAAGAAAAAGGAAAGGAAAGAAAAAGGATAAAGGAAAAAATCCTTACGATGATTACTCACTTAGAACAATTAATATTCATTTGCTGCTCTTTCTGAAAGAGAAAAATGAAATGAAAGAGAGAGAGAGAGAGAGAGAGAGAGAGAGAGAGAGAGAGAGAGAGAGAGAGAGAGAGAGATCAAGACAAAAAAGAAAAACAAGGAAGTTAAATCGTTAATATTAATGAACCATCGTGAGACAGGTACGACCCAACAAGAGAGAGAGAGAGAGAGAGAGAGAGCGAGAGAGAGAGAGAGAGAGAGAGAGAGAGAGATCGATGACTATGTCAACGAGTTAAGGAAACTTTTATTCCCATCAATTTTTCACCGAGTGACGATGTCTCGATTCGCGACCCTTGTTCACAAGCACGTCACTATCCCTTTGCAACACCATCACCACCATCCCCTCCATCCCCCTTCTCTATTCTCTCCATCTCTCTTCACCCTTTTTTATCTCCTTCATTTTTTTCTATATATATATATATTTTTTTTTTCTTTTTCTTTTTTTTTTTTTTTAATAAAGAAGACTGATCAGTCTTTTCCGTAGGGAAAACAAATGAAAGCACGAATCCCTTAAGCCCTTGAGTGCTGCTCTTCGGAAATTGTGTGTCACCCCAGGGGTGTAAAAAATACGTGGCTCCTCTCGTTTCGTGCGAACCACTGCTAGCAATGAATAACTAACTCCTGTATCATGCATACATACATACAGACACACGTGTGTGTGTGTGTGTGTGTGTGTGTGTATGTGTGTATGTGTGTACATATATTGCATATGTACGAGGAAGTACCACCTATCATCAAATACATTCATGCTTACGTATTCATCTACATACATAGGACTTTTATCGAGAGTTTTAAAATGACTTCGCGCATATATTTCATACATTTCTATTTACCATATTAACGACAGAACCTTTTAACGTTTTATTTATTTATTTTTTCTTCTCCTTTGCTCTTTCCTTTTTCCTTTTTTTCTTTTTTTTTTTCTTTTTCTTTTTTTTCTTCTTTTTTTTTTTGTACATCCTCAATATCTCCACTACTCTTGTCATAAATTCATTTCTATCTATAATATTTCTGTTTTCTCTCTCTCTCTCTCTCTCTCTCTCTCTCTTTCTCTTTCTGTTTCTCTTTCTCTTTCTCTTTCTTTCTCTCTCTCTCTCTCTCTCTCTCTCTCTCTCTTTCTCTTTCTGTTTCTCTCTCTCTTTCTTTCTCTCTTTCTCTTTCTTTCTCTCTCTCTCTTTCTCTCTCTCTCTTTGTTTATATTTCTTTTCTTTTCTTTTCGTTCTTTTCCTTTTTCTATATTATTTCGTACGAAATTTGAAAAGTGAATAGAAATTATATACGTATGATAGAAATGTATGATAGAGAGAATATAAGATTTTGATTTAATAATATTTTTGAAAGTTAAGAGAGTTGCGACATTAAAACACTTACGTATATTTAATTGATTTAATTTATAAATATTTTGATGATATTACAATTTTAATTGAAAATAATTTTTCGATTGGCTATACTTCCTTAGAAATATCTACGCTCTATTTCTATATATATATATATATATATATATATATATATATGTTTTTTTTTTTTTTTTTTTTAATGTTTTCTCTTCTTTATTATTATATAATATATACATTTTATAAAAATATATAGTATACATAAAATATAAAATATATCTATAAAGTCAAAATTTTCTTTTCTATGTGTCGTAATATTCGTGGCGATTAATTATTTATAAATATTTAATATTGAATAATTTTTTTTTTGTTTTCTCGTTTTTTTTTTTTTTTTTTAATGTATACGAGTTAAATTTAAGAGTTAAATTTACGTTGTGTCATCTGCTGTTTCTCTTTCTCTCTCTCTCTCTCTCTCGTTATTTTTATCTCTCTCTCTTTTGTAATTAATACGTTGAGGTCTTTGTAATATCTTTTGTATAAAACAGCGACGACATTCATGACATGGCTGCTTTCCATTTTGATAAAAATTTACCGGATGATGAAGAAGAACGAATTAAAAGATACGTCTTTTTTTTTTTTTTTTTTTTTTTTTTTTTCTTATCTCTGTCATAATTCGTTTTTCCTTTTACAAGGGTAAAAACCACTCTTGTGGTTTTGACTCTTGTCCTTTTTTTTTCCTTTTCATTTTCTTTCGTTTTGTTCTTTTCTTTCTTTTTCTTTTTTTTTTTTTTCATTTTTTTAATATCTCTAACTAATGGAAAAGAGAGAGAGAAATAAGAAATTGCAAAATTTTGACGATTTCTCGTAACCAACGAAATAGTGGAACAATTGAATGTTTCGAAAAAACGAGTAATTATTTTTTTTTTTTTTTTCTTTTTTTATATATAATATTGAGTGGCATCGGGATCGATGCATTAGAAAGGTAAAAAATAAAAAAAAAAAAGAAAAGAAAGGAAAAAGAAAAAGAGGAAAAAAAGAAAGAAGGAGAAAATAAAATACGATTTTATTTAAAGAAACGAAGTTGACCTTTGCATGACCCTTAACACATCCATATTTGAGGAAGAAAAAAGAAAAAGAAGATATAATAATAAAAATAAACGATATCGGAATATCATGATGGATGGGAGCCTGTCTCCTTCTCGTCGAGATCACCATTATACTTTTAGTCAAAATTATTTTTCACTTGAAAATCATTAATACAAAATTAATTGAAATTATTAATTCACAATTACGTTACGTTACGTACGTATATTCAATTATTCAAACTTGTATACACGACAAGTACGTATATTAAAAATTGACAATAAGTCGAAGAATAATTGCTATTATTTTACAATTGCTTGTATTACATGGACGAGTAAAGTATAAAGAGAAAGAGAGGGATAGATAGATAGATAGATAGATAGATAGATAGATAGAGAGAGAGAGAGAGAGAGAGAGAGAGAGAGAGAGAGAGAGAGAGATAGATAGAGAAAGAAGTAAGTACACATAGAGTCGATTAAAATCGTGCGATATATATTCCTCAATACTCACCATCCATCATCATACTTTTCAATCGATTCGATATCATACTCCATTTTTACCCCGTTTTATCAAGTGCGACGTTAAAAAAAAAAAAAGAAATGGTGGCGGGGGGGGGGGGGGAAAGAAGATCGAGAGGTGGTGAGAGAAGAACAGCGTGCGGATTCAAAAATTGACGAGAGAGGATAATACAAACGTGTCATCGTGCATGATGAAACCAAAACATGATTCCCAACGGTA
>NC_060970.1:2628881-2641381 GCF_910589235.1 Vespa crabro | reverse complement strand
GAACCTGCCAAATTTAAGAACGCTCTATTTAAACAACAATAACATTAGCATCGTTCATGATAAAGCGTTCAAACATTTAATTTATCTTCAGGAACTTCAAATGAGCGGGAATCAGATAACGGTGATAACACGAGAAAGTTTTCACGGTCTTAGAAATTTAAAACGTCTCGATCTACGAAACAATTTCATATCTATGATTGGCGATCGTAGTTTCGTCGAAATGCCAGAATTAATGGAACTTGAACTCGATCAAAATTCGATTGAATATATATCGGAAAAGGCATTGGACGGTATGAGAAATTTAAAGAAGCTACGTCTAAGTGAAAACAAATTGGTCAGCTTAGAACCGGATTTTCTTTCCGGCGCACCCGGTATATATTTCCTCGATCTGCGTGATAATAATTTGAAAACTATGACCTTCAACAATATCAAACCAATCGTGACGAATCTTTACAACATTACCAGCTATTTCTACTTGGACGGTAAGTCTTATTTTTATCCTATTTTTATACTATTTGTTCGTTTTTTTATTTTTTTTCTCTTTTTTTTTTTTAGTATAATTATATCGATCGATTTCGATTTTTTAATTAGGATAATTCAATTAGGATTATATAACGAAGTCGGTAACAATTGATTTGTTGAAAAGAAAAGTGTTCTACATTTTTCCTCTTTTTTTTTTTTCCTTTTTTTTTTTTTTTAATGAAAATTTAACAATGTTCAAATTGTCTTCTATCAAAATTTTCTAATTTTATTTTTTATTTTTATTTATTTTTTTTTTTTTTTCTTTTGTCATTTTCTCATTTTCACGGAAACGAATACGCTTTGTCTCTTAAAAATTAAAATCGATTCTGATCGATCGCTTTTTAATGCGATTATATTCTATGGAAAATTTATTTCAGTAGTGACGTTTGAAAAAAAGTATAAATTTAATATTATTAGAAAGTGATTGCATATAAATTTTTTTTTCTTCTTTTTTTTTTTTTTTTACGTCGTCTATTTCTCCATGCGGGTGGGTTCAAAATTAATTATCCTCGAAAAGGACGAATTAATTTCTTTTAAAAGAATCTGCACTTCTATATATTTTATTCTTTTGTACACATATATATATATATATATATATATATATATATATATATATAAGAATATAATTATTATATTATATTATATATAGTAAAATCAATTATAAAAATTTAATATTATTACAATAATATGAATCAAAGTTTATTTATAAGATAAAGTTTAGATAAATATACAATAGACTTATACATGAATTCCAAAATATTCAAGATCAAAATAACGTCGAAGGTTTTAATATTTTTTTATAAAAATGAACACAAATACATGTACAGGCACATACATCGAATAATATATTTTAAATTTCGTATATTATTGTTTGGACAATATAAGAAAATTAAATTAGATTCTTGAATATGATCAATGAGAAGTTAATCCACAGGTATTATCTATCAGCTTGTAATATACTATATACCAATTTTTTTTTTTTTACGACGTCTATTTCTCTATGCGGGTGGGTTCAAAATTAATTGTCCTCAAAAAGGACGAATTAATTTCTTTTTAAAGAATCTGCACTTCTATATATTTTATTCTTTTGTACGCACGTATATATATATATATATATATATATATATATAAGAATATAATTTAATAATTTATAACATAATAATATAATTATTATATTATATTATATATAGTATAATCAATTATAATAATTTAATATTATTAATTTAATATGAATAAAAATTTATTTAAAAGATAAACTTTAAATAAATATACAAAAGACTTATAAATAGAAAAATATTCAAGATCAAAATAACATCTAAAGTTGTAATATTTTTTTTTTTAAAAATGAACATAAATACACATACACATACATCAAATAATATATTTTAAATTAAAAATATATACATTTTTTTTCTTTTACGACGTCTGTTTCTCTATGGGGTGGGTTTAAAATTAATTGTCCTCGAAAAGGTCGAATTAATTTCTCTTTAAAGAATCTGCACTTCTATATATTTTATTCTTTTGTACGCACATATGTATATATATATATATATATATATATAAGAATATAATTTAATAATTTAATATTATAATAATATTATAATAATATTAATATTTTAATTTAATTTAATTTAATTTAATTTAATTAATATAAAATTTAATATTATAATAATTTAATATTATTAATTTAATATGAATAAAAATTTATTTATAAGATAAAATTTAAATAAATATAGAAAAGACTTATACATAAATAGAAAAATATTCAAGATCGAAATAACATCAAAAGTTGTAATATTTTTTTATAAAAATGAACATAAATACATGTACAGACACATACATCGAATAATATATTTTAAATTTCGTATATTATTGTTTGGACAATATAAGACAACTAAATTAGATCCTTGAATATGATCAATGAGAAGTTAATCCACAGGGGTTATCTATCAGCTCGTAATATACTCGTAGTGTCAACAACTGTTTGACGAACATTTTAACAAAGGATCGGTCAACAAAAACAGAACAATGCAAACGGACGATAGATTTTGGTCAACATTTCGTATTAACCATAGGTGTATGTATGACCCGACGAACAAACGTTTACGTGCATTGACCTTTCAACGATGCTCAGTTTAGTACGGACTAGTCGAAAATAATCGATTAAATCGTTTCGTTGAAACTTTTGTTTATTATCATAGTTACGTTTGATATCGAATGATATTTATATTTCAAAGAAAAAAAAAAAGAAAAGAAAAATAGAAATGAAAAAAAATTATTAAAGGGATACTCGATAATCTATATATGTATTATATCAAGATCATCGACCTTCGTTTCAATTTTTCTTAAATGGAACGATATGGACGTTCAAAACTGACAAATTTAATACCAATATTTATTTAATATATTATGTACAATATATATTAAAACAAATATGTTAAACAAATATGTTAAACAAATATTAAAAAAATATTATATATAATATATTAAACAAGTATGTTAAACAAATATTAAAAAAATATATATAATATATTGAATAAATATATTAAACAAATATGTTAAACAAATATTAAAAAAATATTATATATAATATATTAAACAAATATATTAAACAAATAGTATATATATATATATATATATATATATATATATATATACTATTACATTAGAAAAAGTCATTCGATAGAAATTGAATTTATCGGAAGTATCGTAATTTCTTTCATTTTTTTTTCTTTTTTTTTTTTCTTTTTTTTTTGATAAGAGATTAAAATTTGTTATTTAACTTTTGTTTAAGATTTAACAATTTAATATTGTTTTGTTTTGTTTTTGAAGAAGAAGAGGGGGAAAAAAAGAAAAATAGAAAAAGGAAAAAAGAAAAAAAATAATCTCAAATAGAATCGATTAATTGAATGTTCATTGAATTTCAACGTTTTGATAATAGAAGTTGATAACCCCTGTACTTCGTGTACAGAGCGAATAAGGCCTTTCCTGTGTCGTTCGTCGAACTTGACGAAACTCCTGGTATGGAGTCCCGTCCGATTGGACAACGACACTAGTAACTCGAGAGTGTCGAACATTGAATGGGATAGAAACAACGGAGTTAACCGAACTGGCCACAATCAACAGTAACAACGACAACAACAACAACAACAACAACAACAACAACAACAACATCAACTACAACAATAACAATAACAATAACAGTAACAACAACGGTAAAGCAATAACAAGAACGATAACAATAACAACAACAAGAACGATACACGACAACCATGAAAATCGTGTTGGGGTTGATAGTTCACGGAAGTTGCTCTTTCCTCTATTGAGAGAACCATTTCCATTAGAGAAACAGTTTCTCTCTTAGTTTATTACAAAGAAGAGATTTAATGGATACAAAATTGGTGACACTTGTTAAATTAAAAATTTGTTTATCCGTTTGATCTATTGCGGAATAATTTCTTTTCTTTTCTTTTTCTTTTTTTCTTTTTTTGATTTTTATTTATTTATTTATTCATTTATTTCTTCATAGATTTATTTATTTATTTATTTATTTTTTTTTTTTTTTATTGTTATATTTTTTTACAAATCGAGAGAAGGGATTTATTTCAATTTTGTCGTCGCCAACGATTTGATTTTTTCATTTCACTAGCGTTAGGATTAAATTAGATTCTAATCATTCATATTGACTTTAATAATTTATTCTAATAATAGAATAGATTCTAATAAATATGTATATATATATATAGATATATAAAATCTGTAAGATCTATAATTGATTAATTTCCGTAATTAATTATATCTATATGAATAATTAATTATGGGTATAATTATTTCTAACGTATATTAGATTCTACGATAAAAATGATAGGGGTTGTTCGATACGTAAAATCAATCGGATGTGACAGAGTTTGTTTTTGTTTGTTTATTTATTTATTTATTTAATTATTTCTTTTCTTTTTTTTTCTGTTTTATTCATTATTACATTTTTTACAAATCGAGAGAGGGGTTTAATTTTAATTAATTACTAGTAATAATTAATTACTGGTATAATTTGCGATACAAAAAAAGAAATGATAGGCGTTTTTCGATACACGAGATCAATCAAATGCGACAAAGTTTGTTTTTATTTATTTATTTATTTATTTATTTATTTACGTATTTATTTTATTTTATTTTATTTTTTTTTTTTTTTTTATTTTTATATGTTTTATCGAGATCGAGAAAAATATTAATTTCATTTTTCATTGCCGACGATTTATTTGTGATTTTTTCATTTACAAGCGATTCTAACGTAAGATAAATTAAATTCTAATAATTGAATTTAAACAATTTATGAATGTAAAAATTTTTTTATTTATCGTAAAATCGTTAATTTCTGTTTTCCATCATTTCTTTTCTTTTTATTATCTTTTCTTTTTTTTTCTTTTTTTTTTTTTATCGCTTAAAAATTTAAATCGTACAAGTCAATAATTTTGTCGGACAGAAGGGGAAAGAAATTTTCTCAGTTATCGAAACGAACTAATTGAAACGATTAATTATATAATCGATTAATAAAAATGATTAGTAAATATATATATATATATATATATATATATATATATATATATATATATAATATATATATATATATATATAAGATCTATAATTGATTTCTTATCATAATTAATTATATCAACATGAATAATTAATTATCGATATAATTATTTCTAACTTATATTTAAGTTAGATAAACTTAATAACTTATAAGACGATAAAAAAAAAAAAAGAAAAATGAGATAGACGTTGTTCGATACGCAAGGTTAATCAAATGCGATAAAGTTTGTTTTCGTTTATTTATTTATTTATTTATTTACTTATTTATTTTATTTTATTTTATTTTATTTTATTTTTTTTTTTTTTCTATTTATTCTTATATTTTTTATCAAGATCGAGAAAAATGTTAATTTCATTTTTCATTGTCGATGATTTATTTGTGATTTTTTCATTCGCAAACTATTCTAACGTAAGATTAAGTCGATAGATTAAATTCTAATAATTGAATTTAATGAATTTATGTATGTTTAAAAGAAGAACAAAAAAATTTTTTTGTTTATCATAAAATCATTAATTTCTGTTTTCTTTTATTTCTCTTCTTTTTCTTTTCTTTCCTCTTTTCTCTCTCTCTCTCTCTCTCTCTCTCTCTTTTAATCGCTTAAAAATTTAAATCGTACAAATCAATAATTTTGTCGGAAAGAAGGAGAAAGAAATTTTCTCAATTATCATCGAAACGAACTAATTGAAACGATTAATCATATAATCGATTAATAAAAACGATTAGTAAATATATATATATATATATATATATATAAGATCTATAATTAATTTCTTATTATAATTAATCATATGAACATGAATAATTAATTATCGATATAATTATTTCTACCTTATATTTAAGTTAGATAAACTTAATAACTTATAAGACGATAAAAAAAAAAAAAAAAGAAAAATGTGATAGACGTTGTTCGATACGCAAGGTCAACCAGATGCGACAAAGTTGAATGAATAACGCCATGTCATTATGCTCGCTTTAATGGCCGACGATGATCACGCAATGAACCGATAAACGTGTCTACGAACGTAGAAGAATGTCCGCTTAAGTGCGCGACAGCGTACATTATGTATGAGAGGACAATCGACTCTGTCTCACACACATACACTCAGAGATAGATAGACATAGAGAGAGAGAGAGAATGAGAGAGAGTGAGAGAGAGAGAGAGAGAGAGAGTGTGTGAGAGAGAGAGAGAGTGTGTGAGAGAGAATGAGAGAGAGTGAGAGAGAGAGTGAGAGAATGAGAGAGTGAGAGAGAGAGAGAGAGACATACATAGATGATTGCGAATACACACACGTAAACACAGGCATAGGTATTGCAAATATCGCAAATAATAGGTAAATGGACACGTTAATGGCTTCGCGCCATGTTTGCTTCGGGCTCTACTACGAGTAGGTACTTGTTCTCAATTTCACAATGATACTTCTCGAAAGTACATAACGTATCTTACGCTAAATCACGATATTGTTAGAAAATCGATTGAAAGAGTAAAGGAAAAGGGGGGAAAAAAAAAGAGGAAGAAAGAAAGAAAGAAAGAAAGAAAAGAAAATATAAATATATCTTCTTCCTTTTCTTCTCTTTCACTCGTTCGAAATATATATTTGTGTGTGCACGCGTATGTGCGTGTGTATGTGCGCTTAGATAATTTCATTTTGATATATCGCAGGAAAAATCGAAAATTATTTAACAAGTAATATATAAATTTATCATTTATCCATTTATTTATCAATTATAATTTAACGTTTTTAATTAAATCGTTTATCAACAAATTGATCTAACTATTAATTATTAACTATTATTAATAAATATTTATATCATCTAATTTCAATGTATTATCAATTAATTCCAATTTTATAGTAATAATAGTTATTTCTTTCATTATCCATGATTTTCTCTTTCTCTCTCTCTCTCTCTCTCTCTTTCTCTCTCTCTCTCTCTCTCTCTCTCTATCTATTTATCTATCTATCTATATTTTTCTTTCCTTTTCCCTTTTCCATTTGCTCATTAACGTTAGAAATTATATCTCAAATAGTGATATCAATAATATAAAAATAATTAATAAAATAATAATATAAGTAATGAAATAATTCACAAGTAATGTATTAAATTAATTATTTACAAATTAATTTATAATATTGTCTATGAAATAATTTAGATCAACAAAATGATCTATACTATTTTAATTGTTAATTTAATTATACAATAATTACTATATATATATATATAATTATATATTAAAATTATAATTTTATTATAATTAAAATTATTATTAAAAGAATTATAATTTTTTCACAAATCAGTAATAACATTTATTAATTTTATAATCTATGATTATCTCTCTGTCTCTCTCTCTCTCTCTCTCTCTTTCTCTTTCTCTCTCTCTCTATCTTTATCTATCTATCTATTTATCTCTTTTTTTTTTCTTTATTTTCCTTTACTCATTAACGTTGAAATTATATCTGAAATCAATAACATTTGAAATGAGCGTCGATTGAGAAAAGCAGGAAATTAATTAATGATTTAAGGATTCACATTGGTATTCTTAAGATAAATAATACTTGTAATATATTCGAAGCTCTTTAACTAAAACTCCTGCGTATGTACATGAGTGCTCTTTCTAATTAATACGATCTACTGTTTGACGTTAAATCGTTCCAACGAAGAAATTGATAAATTGATAGACGTGTGATTTAATGAGAGTGAGTTAGAGAAGGAATGTCGGAAAAAGATTCTACGTGTGTGTATGTGTGTGTACTTATATGTGTATGTTTCTCTCTCTCTCTCTCTCTCTCTCTGTGTGTGTGTGTGTGTGTGTGTGTGAAAGAGATGAAGACAAACTTACATGTGTTACGTACTACTGTCTCCAGGGGTTCTCATGATGAGTTGTACGAATTAATCAACTTAAATAAAATCGTCGAGATGAGGAATAATAAATTGCACGTATTTATATATATGTACATTGAAAAATTAATGCAGATGACTCGACAGAAATGATTGAAAAGGAGAAATAGTGAAAAGGAAATAAATAAATAATAATGAAAATTAAAAAATTGAAATGTATAACCAATGATAAATGAATGAAGGAATTATGAATTAAAAAAAGAAGACTTGAATCGGCACAATCTCTCGATATTCTTCTTATTATTAATATTTATTATTATCATAAATAATGAGAAGGAAATAAATAAATAATAATGAAAATTAAAAAATTGAAATGTATAAGTAATGATGAATGAATGAAGAAATTACGAATTAAAAAAAGGAGACTTAAAACGCCACAATCTCTCGATATTCTTATTAGTATTATTATTACTATTATTATTATTATTATTATTATTGTTATTATTATTATTATTATTATTATCATTATTATTTATTATTATCATGAATATTAATATTATATTATTATTATTATTATTATTATTATTATTATTATTATTATTATTATTATTATTGATGTCAATAATATAAAATTTTAATTTAATTCATTATAAAATTTATTCTCGAGAAAATTTTAAGGATGTAAGGAAAGGAAGAAAAGAATATTTTGAAAAAAAAGAAAAAAAGAAAAGAAGAAGAAGAAAGAACAAATATACGAAATCGAAATTTCGATGATAATAATAATAATAATAATAATAATAATAATAATAATAATAATAGAAAAAAGAAAAGAAAAGAAAAATAAGGAGAAAAATCATTTAAGCCTCGATTTATATTTTTCATTTATCAATGTCCTTAAGAATTATCCGAAATAAAATTAAAAAAAAAACGTTCAATGGGGTGGGAGGGGGGCGGAGGGAATTTTGGAAAGCTTTTCTTTAATAACAACAGCTAGATAATATTTAAGATTTATTTTAGTATTAGAAAATAAACGAGAAAGATCGATAAACATTGGTTAGTGCGTTGCTTCTTTAGACAAAACTATTAACGTCGATAAGAAAATAATTAAAGTGGATGTTAAAGAAAAGAAAGGGAAAAGAAAAAAAAAAAAAAAAAAAAATAAAAAGAGAGAGAAAAAGAAAAAGAAAACTAGGTCGTTCAACAAACAAAATCACTCCGGAACGAATGTATATATATGTATGTGTGTATATATATATATATATATATATATATATATATATATATATATATATATTATAAACAATTAACATCGGTAAGAAAATAATTAAAATAGATGTTTAAAAAAAGAAAAAAAGAGAAAGAAAACTAGGCCGTTCAACAAATTAGATCACTCGAACGAATATATATATATACATATATAAGTATATATATATATATATATATATATATATATATATATATACTTATATATATATATATAATTGTTTTATGTGATTTATTTTATATCGAAGCAATTTGGAAGATCATAAATTTCGATTTAATTTCATATTCCATGATGTGTAATACACTTTAACTGTTTCTACAAATGTATATACTTATATACATACACATATATATATATATACATATATATATCAATAATGAATGTACTCGCTCTCTCTCTCTCTCTCTCTCTCTCTCTCTCTCTCTCTCTCTCTCTCTCTCTCTCTCTCTCTCTCTCTGTTGATATGTACGTCAAAATTGTACAAAGTAAAACAACTGAAACCTTCTATCTATATATCATACTGATTGATTATATATAATAAATTAATAATCAATCGAATATCGTCGTTTATTACGGACAACGACGATGACGACGACGACAACACATAAAAAAAAGAAAAAAAAACAAAAAAAAAAAAAAAGGAAAAAAGAACTCGACAAAACTTTTTCATCAGGATTAAAAGTAATATTATGAACAACAATTTGAAACTTTAAATCCAATTAAAAATGAAAAGAAGAGATGTTTCTGAGAATACAGATTAAAGTACGAATAAAGTAATAAGGATTTTTCCTAACGAGAAAACTTAAAAAAAAAAAAAAAAAACAAAAAAAAATGGGGGAAAAAACAAAAAAACAAAAAAAGGAAAAAAGGGGATAAAATATTCGAGTTTCTTGTTATTGTTGTTAGGAAGGGATTTCACGTTTGTGAAAAATTTATGAATAAATAATTGTATGGAAATGTCCGATTCGTTCATGTTTCTAATGAAATTAAAAGTATTGTGAACGTTGACGTGATCGATTATATTGAATTCGGATAATAGAGATGTCCTTGAAATTTTTTCGAATATGTATCTCTCTCTCTCTCTCTCTCTCTCTCTCTCTCTCTCTCTCTCTCTCTCTCTCTCTCTCTTTTACATTTCCATAATTAACTTTGCTCGTTAAATAAATTGTTAAATAAATTTGCATTATTTACATCTCATTAATTATATATATATATAAATATATATATAAAAGTAAATAGTAATGATTTGCTGATGATAAAAAAAAAAACGAAAAAAGAACTAATTCAATTCTTATTAAATTTTGACAAATTTATTTTTATAATGTTTTTAATTTATTGAAAAAAATTTCAACATTTTTCAAAATTTTTCAAACTCTCCAATCATTAATTAATTTCATGTCATTCGTTCTATCTTCTTTTTATATATATATATATATATATATATATATATATATATATATATATATTTTTTTTTTCGTAACTATATAATATTTGTTTCTTTTTCTTCTTTTTCACCTTTTCTCTTTCAATCAACTATAATTCGTGATAACTATGTCTGTCTCATTGGAAAATGATGAAGTTCTTTATGACAACAAAGTACTCGAAGCTTTTCTGGGCTTTTCGCGGTTTTTTCGATACCGAGGATCGAAAGGGATTAGAAAGCTTTATCAACATTTTTAAAAAGTTTTTCACCGACTGATGACAAAAGAAGAGACAAACAGAGAGAGAGAGAGAGAGAGAGAGAGAGAGAGAGAGAGAGAGAGAGACAGACAGAGAGAGGGATGGAGGGAGAGAGAGTGAGAGTGGATGAGTAAAAATAGATAACAAAGATGGAACGTGCCCTCTTCGGCACTTTTAAAGCTCGAAACAGAAGCTTCATCCATAAAGCCGATTTCCGGAAAATGCAATATTTGCTTGTTTTTTTCCTTTTCTCTCTCTCTCTCTCTCTCTCTCTCTCTCTCTCTTTCAGACTTTTTTTTAGCCCTTTTAACTATTAGATATTCAGTCTTTATATGATATACTTCATTAAATAAAATAAAGATAATCTTATAGTTAAAGTATTTGTTGGAAAATGAAAGAAACATCTCTCTCACTCTCTCTCTCATTCTCTCTTTAAAGTTTAATATACATATAAGAAAAATGAGACAACGAAATGAGACAACGAAAATATAAATAATAATAATAATAATTAACAATTAATAATTAATCGAAATTAAGAAAAAAGAAATAAGAAGGAAAGAAGGAAAGAGAAAAAATAAATAAATCTTAAGATATTACAAGAAAAGAGAGAAAAAAAAAGAGAGAGAGAGAGAGAGAGAGAGAGAGAGAGAGAGAGAGAAACAAAAAAGAATTAGAGACTGAAAAAAAAAGGAAAAAAGAGAAAAAAAATTAAAAATAAAAAGGAAAGAAAAAAAAGA
This sequence comes from Vespa crabro, assembly GCF_910589235.1. Lineage (NCBI taxonomy): Eukaryota > Metazoa > Arthropoda > Insecta > Hymenoptera > Vespidae > Vespa > Vespa crabro. The sequence continues at coordinate 2,629,749 of NC_060970.1, read as the reverse complement.
GAGAGAGAGAGAGAGAAGGATAATGAATGTTAAAGAAAGATAGAACGATTCCTCTCCGTTCTTCTTGTTATCGTCATGTTCAGGGCTTCGTCAGGGTTCAACGACCTATATCCCCGAACACACACATACTTATTTTCATCGATAATGCTTCCGCGTCGATACATCTTATCGATTTGTAATAGATTTGTCGTATGTGTCGGTTCCTCATAAATTCGAACTTACGACGGGGTAAAGTACGAAGGCGTTGAAAAGTAATAGAAAACGAGCGAGATACGATAGAGAGAGAGAGAGAGACAGAGAGAGAGAGAGACAGAGAGAAAAAGAGAGAGAGAGAGAGAGAGAGAGATGGCTATAGATCTGAGAGATAGAGAACATTGTTGCGTGGTGAAAGGATGAGTTTGAGAGGAGAGAAGTGGGGTAGGTGGGTAGGTAGGTTGGTAGGGCTGTGGGAGGGACGAGAAAGAGGTTGTCACGTAGGAGATCGGTTTTAAGTTCCTTCGAACGACACTCTATTCTCATCGTGAAAGATACATCGTATTTTGTCCCTTGCGAGTACTTTATGTCCGTATGTGTATCTGTTTCTGTCTTCTCTCTCTCTCTCTCTCTCTCTCTTCGTATGTGTGTGTGTGTATATATGTGTGTATGTTTGTGTGTGCGTGTGCGCGCGTGCGTAAATGTAATTGTAATTGTCGAAAATTGATTACCTCTCATCGCTCAAACCGTAGCTATTTATCAGAAGGTTCGGATACACATGTACGTACACAGTTACATAACTATATATATATATATATATTTGTATATATACTTACACACACATGGAAACTTCATAAATCGACGATTTATGAAAAATGTATCCGTTAAAGCGACA
>NC_060970.1:2596381-2626381 GCF_910589235.1 Vespa crabro | reverse complement strand
TTGCTTTTTCAATAGAAGAAATGATGGTGGTATATAACGTTTAGAGATCAAAGACCATGCTTTTTAATGTTAGACTTTTAAGGGTTGTGGGGACTGCTTTTTAATTGACACACATAAGTACAGGATATATTATAAAAGTGTACACGTTTACGCGCGCCCTCGAACGCACACACACACACACACACACACACACAATAAAGCATAAATAGATGAGATTTGTCGTATGGTGCCGACAAACCGGTCACGAAGACGTCTTGTTAAAGGAACCCTTTTAAGTAAAAGTGAGAAAGAGAGAGAGAGAGAGAGAGAGAGAGTAAGAGAGTGAGGAGGGGGATGGGTAACCTGTTAGGGCAGTACTTAGCACGTGTACCTTAGCACGTATTCATTAAGGGGCTCAGTGGAGAACCATGTATGCGTGAGTAAACTATAAAGAAAGAAAGAAGGGAAAATAGAGAAAGAGAGAGAGAAAGAGAGAGAGAAGGGTTAAACGTCAGGAAGTCACAAATTAAAGAGGAAAGAGACAGAAAGATGGAAGGGTAAATCGAGAGGTGATGAAGAGAATAAAGGAAGCAACTACGACCGGAATTAACGAGTTTCTTTCTCTCTCTCTCCCTCTCTCTCTCTCTCTCTCTCTCTCTCTCTCTTTCACTCTCTCTGTCTCGCTTTCTCTTTCTTTTACTCCTTTTTTTGTCTTTTATAATGCCATTATCATAATCTGTTGAGTACACCATGATCGCATTATCGTGGTGTTATTACATCTTGTAATTCGTAGAATGTCGCAGGCAATATTTCTTGCGTTTTGAATAAGACAGAGAGAAAAAGAGGGACAAAGAAAGACAGAGAGATAGAGAAAGAGAGAAAGAGAGAAATAGATAGAAAGAGAGAAAGAGAGAGAGAGAGAGAGAGAGAGAGAGAGAGAGAGAGAGAAGGAAATAAGACGAGGTTGAGCATTATCGAATAAGAAAAAGAGAAAAATGATAGAAAAAGAAAGAGTGAGAAAAAGACTGGAAAGAAAAAGAAAGTAAGATTGACAGAAGGTAAGAAAGTGAAAGAGAGAGAGAGAGAGAGAGAGAGAGAGAAGAGTGCAGTAAAGGATAAGAGTGAAAAAAATATACGAAAGGGAATGAATCGTCGAAGAGAACTCGTTAATGAAGCTCGTCATCGTCTCACCAAGAGAACTGCGGTTTTATCGATCAATATTGTGTGTATGTAAGAGAGAGAAAGAGAAAGACAGAGAAAGAAATAGAAAAAGAGAGAGAGAGAGAGAGAGAGAGAGAGTTGATGGGATTGAGAAGGGTGGGAATTGGGTGGGTAGGTTGAGAGTACATGTCGACTTCTCTCATTCGGTTAAACTGGACCACACGTTACCATTCGTTATAGCTTGTTCTCTGATCTAAAATACTCTCTCTCTCTCTCTCTCTCTCTCTCTCTCTCTCTGTCGTTCTTTCGTCATGCTCGAATTAATTGCAGTCGTACTTAACTCATATCTAATTGCTTCATTACGGTAAAGTATAAAATCGTGCTAATGTTTTTTTTATGGGTTTATTGTACTTTACTTGTATGATAAGGGGATGTTGACGGGAGGTGAGAGGGAGGGACTGGGTCTAAATGTCTGGGGCAGGGGGGGAAGACGAGAGAGAGGTGTAGTGAGTGGAGCGTAATTATTTTCTTTCCTTTTCTTTTATTTTTCTTTTTTCTTTTTTTTTTTTTTTTTTTTTTTTTGATTTCTTTTTCCACATTTTTCTCTCTGTCTTACTTTTTCCTCATGAATTTATCTTGAGAATACTTATGCCAAATAGGCGCTAGATTACGTAAAAATTTTTTCTATTTTGATTATTAAAAAATGTCATGAGGCAAATATGTATACGTGTACATATACATGTATTTGTATATATACGTATATGTATATATACGTAGTACGAGCCTGAAAATTTGTTATATTATTCCAGAAGAATTAAACTATTATCGATCGTGTAGTGGTTGTGGTGGTGGTGGTGGTGATGGTGGTGGTGGTGGTGGTGGTGGTGGTGATGGTTTACCCGGTTGAAATTTAAAGTTAATTAAAGGAGATAGACAATTAGACGTGGCCAAGGTAAATATCGGCTTTCCAGCTACATTCTCCTGTTAGAACGATAAAGCTCGTGTTCTTTTGAATGAGTTAGTAAGAGGAAATCAGAGAGATAGATAGATAGATAGAGAGAGAGAGAGAGAGAGAGAGAGAGAGAGAGAGAGCGAGAGAGATAGTATGAAGAATCAATTGAAATTGAAACATACGACTTCGCTCAGACAAACTCTACAGTGAAACGTTTTAAGTTTTCTTTTTTTATTCGACGGCTACTCTTTTGTTCTCTCTTAATTACCATGCATTAATTAATTAGAGAGAAAGAGAGAGAGAGTGAGAGAGAGAGAGGGGCGGGGGAGAAAGGGAGAGAAGAGAGTGTCAAGTGATAATTATGTATTTTCGATGAATTACAAGGTATGAGAGGTTTTAACTGGAATTTTTTTCAACTTCTTTTTTTTTTCTCTTTTTTTCTTATTTTTTAAAGATCTTCTTTCTTCTTTCTTTTTTTCCTTTTCTATATTCTCACTCGTTTAAAATTTCCTAACAATTTATTTGTTAACACTTTGTTAAGTTTTTTTTTTGCGAATTTGTACTATTTTTCTTTTTTTTTTTTTTTTTCTTTTTCATTTACGATTTCGAAGTTATACAAAAAGACAAAAGAAAAAGAAAGAGAGAGAGAGAGAGAGAGAGAGAGAGAGAAAGAAAGAGATAATAATGAATAACGAATATGTGTAGGATATAATAAAAGTTATCGAGAAAAAGAAGAAAAAAATTATTTAGTATTATATCAAAATAGAATGAATATTTTATTTCTTGTTCATGATAAAGGCGTAACGGTAGCTTATCTACGCGACTCTCCGTGAAATTGAAAAATGAAATTAACTTTGGCTTGTACATGAGAAAGAGATAGAAACATAGAGAAAGAGAGAGAGAGAGAAAGAGATGGTGAAAGAGGGAGGGAGGGAAAGAGGAAAAGAGGCTTTACTCTTGAGCCTGCTAGGGTAATTTAATATTTTATTCCTTTACCAGTAAGACCGACGGTACGCGAATAATCCTTTTGTATATGCGTACAGATAATGGCATTTGAGACTCAAAAAAGATGCACAATATTTACATATATATATATATATATTTATATATATATATATTTATATATATATATATATATATATATATATATATATATATATATGCATGTATGTATGAATGTAGTTTATTCATTTATTTAATATTTATTTATTTATTTATTTATTTATTTATTTATTTATTTATTTATTTATTTATTTATTTATTTATTTATTTATTTTATATTTATATATATATATATATATATTTCTATTTAATTTTTATTTTATTAAAAATCACTTCAATTTAAAAATTAAAACAAAATTAATACATTTAAAAATAATTCATGTAATTATTTATTACCATGAAGAGAGAGAGAAAAAGAGAGATAGAGAGAGAGAGAGAGAGAGAGAGAGAGAGAAAGAGAGAGAGAGAGAGAGAGATACGATCAACACATACATATGTATTTATCTACATATAAACATACGTGCATATAAATATATTGAACGATACAGTAATTAAACGCTTACAACAGTATGTCATTATAAATGGAAAAAAAAAAAAAAGAAAAAAAAAAAAAATAAAAGAATTGAGTTAAAATAAAATGAAATAAAAGGAGAAGGGAGAAATATTGAAAAGAAAGAAAAAAAAGAAAAAAAAAAAGTAACAACAAAAAAATAATAGTAAATAAATAAATAAAAAAGAAGGGAAGAAAATAAAGGAATAAATAAAAAGTCACTTGTTCGCGAATGGAAATGAAATAAATTCGCTAAGCGAGATTTAAATCCATGCGCTGAACGATTGAAGCGGATTCTTTTTTTTTCTTTATCTTTCTTTTTCTTTCTTTTTCTTTTATCTCTTTTGTGTTTCTTTTTACCTCTCTTTTCTTTCTTTCTTTTACCTTCTTTTTTTTTTTTTTTTTTTTTTTTTTTTTAAATCTACTCAAGTACTCAATTTTACAGCCCTCTCGATAGCTCACTACACTAACCTCGCCATCGCGTGTGTTTGTCGAGATTGAAAGTAGTAAAAAGTAACACCGGGGATCGAGTCCATAATCTTTTTTCGAAAACCGCGAATGGCTTCTATCGATCGTATATTCTCTCTCTCTCTCTCTCTCTTTCTCTTTCTTTCTCTCTCTCTCTCTCTCTCTCTCTCTCTCTCGTTCTTTTTCTCGCTTTTCTTCTCTTTTTTTCTCGTCACTTATTTTTCTCTTTTTCATACTATTCAATCGATCCTTTATGGAAACTAAACGGGATACGTAACCCCTTCTAAGGATGAAATTTTCACGATAAATAATAAAAAAAAAAAAAAATAAAAAAGGGAAAAACAGAATGTCTCTCTCTCTCTCTCTCTTTATCTTTCTCTCTCTGTATCTGTCTCTATTTCTATCTCTTTCTTTCTTTCTTTTTTCTTTTCTCAAAAATTAATATAATTTAATAATATCTTTTGTAAGATAAGGAAAGCCGCCGCTCTTATCTCTCTTTTTTATTGTCGTAAGAATTGTCTGGATTTTTCTTTTCTTTTTCTCTTTCATCTTCTTTCTCTCTCTCTCTCTCTCTCTCTCTCTTTCTCTTGTCCTTCGTACAGACACGGATTTTAAACTGTAAATTTAATTTCTTTTTTTTGTTTCATTAAAAAAAGAAAAGAAAAAGAGCATTCATCCTTCTCGTTGCAATGTCAAGTATAAATAAAAATCAAATCTGAGTAATCTCAAATTAATCGTAGTTTGTGTTCGACCAATTTTGACCTCGGTCAAAACAATTTGTGCATCACATGATTCATGAATTTCTTTTTTTTTTTATGATTCAAGAATTTCCTTTTTTTTTTAATGATTCATGAATTCGTTTTTCATTTTTTTTTTTTTTTTTTTTTTTTTTTTGATAATAGAATCGAAATTGGACTTTTCAATATCTTAAATAATTAAATAATTAATAATGCCTCGGAAATAATAATCGTATTATTATTCGCGAGGCTACAAATAATAATACTTAATATTTTTTTCCTTCTATTTATATAATAATAATAACAATTAAATAAATCTTATATAACAAATTAATGTATAATAATTGATAATTATTCATTCTTTTTAACACGTTCCGTGCCAAGCCATTTTTGCCTGACTTGTTGTCGTCCAGGCCATATATGTTTTCAGCAGCGCATTAGATAAATATGACTGCGTGTACCACCGGTGGTACACTTGGCCCGAAGGTCAAGGCTTAACGTGTACCGCCGGTGGTACACGTGGCCCGAAGATCAAGGCTTAACGTGTACCGCTGGTGGTACACTTGGCCCGAAGATCAAGGCTTAACGTGTACCACCGGTGGTACACGTGGCACGGTACGTCTTAAATAAGATCAAGTTCAAAGTGTTCCGCCTTGGTTGTACAATTGCATTACAACTGTACAACTTGAAATTATTTTAAGGTATGCTTAACAGAGAGTTTTAAAACAACTCATTTTGCTAATCTAATTCGCGCATCTACGAGATTATTCTCCCAAGTTTTTTCTTATGGAGATAAGAAGCAAACAAAAAAAAAAAAAGAAAAAAAAAAAGAAATGAAAAAAAATAAAAGAAGAAAGAAAAAAGAAAAATAAGAAAGATCGAATTTACATTTCATATCCCTTGAGAAATTCATAGAAAAGAAAAAAAAAGGAAAACAAAAGAAAAAAGAAAGAGAAAATGAAAAACGTAAACAAAAAAGAAAAAAAAAAAAGAAAAAAGAGAAGACCTTTTACTCCACTTAAACGTGCAGAGAATACTTTACGTGTACTTTGAAAATATTTTCGTAATAATCCCACAACATTTTTTCTACGAGTACAAGTATACAACACGAGAACGTTAATTCTCTTATCGAACATATTAGAAAAACAAAATTAAGAAACTTCGAATTACGTTTATTAATGAATTCTTTTTCTTTCTTTTTCCTTTTTTTTTCTTTTTTTTTTTTATCGTAGAAAAATTATAAACGTTTATAAAAGGGAAAAAGAAAGATGATGAATGAAAAATAAAGGAAGAAAAAGAACAAAAAAAGGAAAATAAGAAGAAGAAGAAGAACGAAAAATCAGAAATAATGGTAGAAAAAGAGACAGAGAGAGAGAGAGAGAGAGAGAGAGAGAGAGAGAGAGAGATAGAGACAGAGAGACAGAAAAAGAGAGAGAGAGAGACAGACAAAGAGACAGAGAGACAGAAAAAGAGAGAGAGAGAGAGACAGACAAAGAGACAGAGAGAGAGACAAAGAGAGAGAGAGAGAGAGAGAGAGAGAAAGTGATAGAGCTAGGTAACAAGAAAGCTTGCCAATCTATTCCTTTCCTAGAAATTTCCTTTTACTTATCTGACCATAAGTTAAAACGTGATTTATCGCTATATATCTGCATGTAAGCCAAGCATTAATCATCACTTGAACGTTCTCTCTCAAGCACTACTACTCTCTTACTCTACTCTTCTTGTAGTATAACCATTCTAGAATGAGCGTTGAAATAATTAGTAATTAATCCCTTGAAGCTTTCTATCTTGCACATCATTCTCCCTCTCTCTCTCTCTCTCTCTCTCTCTCTCTCTCTCTCTCTCTCTCTCTCTCTCTGTCTTTCTCTTTCTCTTTCTCTTTCTCTCTACATTCTAGCTCTCTCTCTGTCTCTCTCTCTCTCTCTCTCTCTCTCTCTCTCTCTCTCTATTTCAGTCAGTCTCTTTTATAAGCCGCTTTTTAATGCAAACCACTTGTTCTACCTAATAGAGAGCCCACCCATAATCATAGGGGAACTTTTTCCTCCTGAACTTCTCTTATGGTCATTTACGTTTACGAGAGTGTATCATGAAAGGTGGAAAAAGGAAAGAAAAGAAGAAAGAAAAAAAAAAAAGAAAGAAACAAAAAACAAAAAAAAAGCTCTCCCGTCTAGTAACTGTATATACGTACTATGATATTTTTGGATATGATTTTTCTAGGTTATTACAGATAAAAATCGCTAAGCTATATATGAGTAAAGTAGGCTGATGTAGGGGTGGTGGTGGTGGTGGGGGGGGGCGCAGGGAACAAGGAAATTGGTTTCTCGCGTTTTCATTCCCTAGGGTTTTTTTTTGTTTGTTTTTTTTTTCTTAAATTAGAAAGAAATGTTAAACGAAACGAACGATTGACTCGTGACGTGTCATATATTCAAGGTCATATTTTAGTTTTTTTTTTCTTCTTTTTTTTTCTTTTTTTCTTTTTTCCTTTTTCTTTTTTTTTCTTTTTTTTTTTAATTCAATTTAAACATACACGCGCACACGTTTTATATATATATATATATATAAATAATATAAATTAGTGTACCGAGTGTTCTTTTTGGTTTTTTGTTTGTTTGTTTTTTCTTCTTTCGTGAAATTCAAAAATAACGCAGAGAGATATTTGAAATTCTGATAAATAGTTATTGGAACATATTGTATATTGGTACACGTATGTACGTATTTATACATATGTGTATACGTGTATATAATTAAAGGATATGGGGGTTGCATGAGAGATAGAGAAGATGGGGAAGATAATGGCGTTTACGTGTAATGCTAATATAACAACCATAATATATATATATAATATATATATATATACATATATATATATCTATTTGTTCTCAATTTAGTATAGTCTTTAATAGGGGCAAGAAATTAGTTTTTTTCTCTTTTCTTTTTTCCTTATTTTTTGAAAGAACCTTTGTGATTTCTTTTTTTTTCATTTGCTTTATCTTTTTCCCTTTTCTTTTTCTTTTTTTTTTTGATCATCGTATCGAGTTCTACATCTTAAAAATTTGTTTTTCCAATATTTACGTATACGAATTTGGTTACATATGTATATGTGTATCAGAACATGTCCATATTTGTTTATATTAATTAATTAATATATTTATCAACAATCGTGATTTAATGATTTATATATATATATATATTTTTTTTTTTGTTATTTGATATAAACAATTATTACGTAAATAATAACGCAAGAATCGAACGATTATTACATATAGATAAAATCAAAAAATTATTCTTATTTAATAATCAAACAAGATTCGATTTAATTTATACTAAAGCTTATATTTCTATACGTATTTAAAGCTTATATATATATATATATATATATACGTATCATCTATGGTAGGATTGAGTTTTAGTCGAATAAAATTAATTACGATGGTCGTAGTAATAATTCGTAATTACTGTGAATTAAACAACGAAGGTGTCCTAGATAAAGGAAATTATAGCTATTTGAAATTGTACAATAGAGAGAAGAAAGGATTTTAGTAGTTATGATTAAGAGAGAAAGAGAGAGAGAGAGAGAGAGAGAGAGAGAGAGAAAGAGAAGGAGAGAAACAGAAGGAGAGAAATAGAGTGTAAGAGAAAGAGAGACTGAGAGAAATGTAGAAGAGAGGGTGGTATTCAGGGTGGTACTTCGTAAGCTCTTGACATTAACCTCACGAGTAATTTCGACGTTCGCTCAACAACGTCACAAAGTAAACGGCCGTTAGAGTTGACAAATAACGGGAACAAATTCATGCGATAACGTGTTAATATTTAAACGTAGAATATTATAATGTTAACAGTCTAACAGGATGAATTAACTATTAAAAGCAGTTTTATTCGTGATTTAGAATCTAACGAAAGAAATAACGAAGCGGAGAGAAAAGTTAAGTTAAGAAAAGAAAATAGAATAGAAAGAGAGAGGGAGAGAGAGAGAGAGAGAGAGAGAGAGAGAGAGAGAAAGAGATATATAAAATAAGAAGATAGAAAAGGATAGAAAGGAAAGAGATTTGAGAGAATAAGAAATAGGGGAAAAAAATTGGTGAATGGACGGACAGACAAATAGACAGATAGACAGAGAAGCGTATATAGAGATATAAAGATAAAGATAGAAATGAATGATATAGAAAAGAGAGGGAGAGAGAGAAATAGAGAGAGAAACGTAGATCGACAAAATTCAAAACAGAAGACAGAGACATTGAAACTGAAACAAAATGTATGGAATGTATATACAAACGAATAGACAAAGATAGAATATAAAGAGACAAGTTGAACAGATATACAAATGAGAGATATAGATAGAAAGGCAGAGAGAGAGAGAGAGAGAGAGAGAGAGAGAGAAAGAAACGGAAAGAATGTGAACAAAGACAAAGATAGAGAGATACATATAGAAAGATGGAAACTGATAGAAATAAAAGAAGAGAGAAAGAGAGAGAGAAAGGGGTGAGAGAGAGAGAGAGAGAGAGAGAGAGAGAGAGACATAAATATAAAGATAAAGAGAGACAAGGATATAGAGTTAAGATAAAGCTAGAAAGGACAGAGATAGATACAAATAGTGATACGTAATAAGAGAAAGAGAGAGAGAGAGACAGAGACAGACAAATAGAGATACGGAATAAGAGAAAGAGAGAGAAAGACAAATAGAGAGACGGAATAGAAGAAAGAGAGAGAGAGAGAGAGAGAGAGAGAGAAAAGAAGAGAAAAAAAATAATAAAGAAGAGGATGAAGAGGAAGAGGAAAGATCGTGTGACATGGGAAAAAAAAAAAAAGAAAAAGAAAAAGAAAAAGGAAACAAGAAAAACTTGTCGAAAATACTCTTGAAAGATAAAAAAAAAAAAGTGAGAGGGTTGGGGGGAGATGGTGTATCGATGGATGAATTAGGTGGTGGTTTTAGTTGAGCCGGAAGTGCAACGACTCTGATCTCGTGCAATTACTTTCGAAGGACTTAGAAGAAGAAGGCTAGAAGTAAAGGCGGTGGTAGGTTTTTGGGTGGTGAGAGGGTGAGGGGGTGGCAGGGTTAAGAAGAAGATGGAGAAAGAGGAAAAGGAAGAAGAAGGAAGGAGTTTCGTTCGACGGGCGGCACTTCATTCGTATAAAGCGTTCGCAGAAAGTGCTCTTTTGCCCTAAAGCCCAAGGACTTTCCAAGTCCTTGGTTTTAAGCGTATGCTCGAGGTAACGAACGGTGTATAGTGGAAGTTGACTCATTATAGGCGGGGTCAACTGAAATATCGACGCTTTTACCGAGCAGACGTTTACGGACTTAGTTTCAAATCGTAAGGGAAAGAGAGAGAGAGAGAGAGTGAGAGGGGGTGGGGGTGGGGTGAGAGGGAGAGAGAGGGAAAAGTATAGACCTTCTTCCAACCCATTTTTCTTATCTTCGTTTCTCCATAAATGGATTGTGCGTGTTCTTTTCTTTCATCATTTTCTTTTTCTCTCCTTTCTTTCTTCATTTCTTTCTCTCTTTCTTCGTCTCCTTCTTTTTTTTCCTCTACTTTTTTTCTTCTTCTTTTTCTTTTCTATTTCTTTTTTTCTTTTTGTTTTTTTTTTTTGTTTTTTTTTTTTTTCTTTCTTCTGCCCTTTCTCTTTCTTTCCTCCCTTCCTTCTTACTCTTATTGTTTCCTTTTTCTTTGTCTTTTTTTCTACTTTTCCTTTCTGTTTTCTTTTCGTTTTTCCTCTTGATCTCTGCGCATCATACATTTGTTGTTTCGTTTCGTTTTGCTTTCTCCTTTTTTTTTTCTTTTTTTTTTGCTTTTTGTTTCCCCTTTTTTTTCTTTTTTTTTGTCGAACAACAAATCGACCGATGATTTGCAACCTCTTTTGGATATTTTGAATATTTATTCGTGCGATAAATCTTACAATCGTTTGTACCATTCGTCTTCGATAGTAAACGCGAATTGGTACGAATCGTTGTTGTTCATTCGTCGTTTTATATATCATAGATATCTTCTCTCTCTCTCTCTCTCTCTCTCTCTCTCTCTTTCTCTCTCTTTCTCTTTTTTTCCCTCTTTTTTTCTTTTTTATATATTAGAAATAAAGGAAAGCTTCGATGGTTCGGTTTGATCTTTGTTGCATCGTTTTTTGTAAATTATGAAAGATTGTTGGATATTATTTTCTTTTTTCTTTTCTTTTTTTTTTTTTTTTTGGGAAAAGTATTTTAACCCTCAAATTTCGTTTTGTGTTCGAAGATGATTTAATTAATTAATTAATTAATATATTTATTTATTTATTTATCTATTTTTTTTTTTTTTCTAAAAATAAAAGAAGAAAACATGCGTAAAAACTAAGTAAAGATACAAAAATCAAGGAAGAAAAAAAAGAGATAATGGAACATAAAATGACAATTAAAATCAAAATTAAAATTGAAAAGTTTGATCGTTAAAATGAACAGGAGAAAAAAAATTGTTTAAAGAAAATAAATAATAATACCAGAAAAAAATGAAAACGAAAAAAAGATTTAACGAACGTAAAACTAGAATTAAAATTATCTCAGTTAAATTAAAATTATCTTAGATAGAATAAATATTCTCTCTAAGAGAGAAAAGAATCTCGTCCTTAGAAAAACAAAAAAAAAAAATAAATAAAAATAATAAAAACAATAAAAAAGAAGAGAAAAAGAAATATACGAAAACGGAAGATGGGGATTAATTCTAAAACTGGAGGAATTGAAATTACAATCGAGAATCTCGTCGTTAAAAAAAAAAAAAAGAAAAAACAAAAAAAAAAAACAACAAGAAAACGAATAAGTAAAAAGAAAAAAGTAGAAAAATAAATAAGTAAAAAACGATCTGTCAAAGAAAAAAAGGAAATTAATCCTACGTGAAACAAGAATTGAAATTACAAGCAAGAATCTCGTCGTTAAAAAAAAAAAAAGAAAAAAAGAAAGAAAAGAAAAAAAAAATAAACAAACAAACAAATAGAATGCAAACGAAAGTACAAAAAAGTACGAAGGTATAGAAGTAAAAAAGAAAAGAAGAAAAAAAGAAAAAATAAAAGAAGAAAATTACACGCGCAAGAGGAAAAGAGCTAAAGTGAGTGATCCCGTCATTAAAAAAAAAAAAAAAGAAAAAAAAAAAAGAAGAAAAAAAAAAGAAAACCCCGTGCAAGAAAATATGCTACGATAAAATCAAAAACAATTATTGTCTCTCGGTTCTCTCTTTATCCTGTGCATAAAGCATTATGTTCTATTGTTATTAGTAGTAATGCAATTCGCTAGGTCCCACCCGTTAGTGGGCATATGAAGTATGTATATCGGTCTACGATGAATCAGGCAACCGGCCACAAACGGTTTATCGTTCGTTTCAGTATAAACGGATCGACGCCAACACCGGCACCTGTTCTCCTTTTCTCTCTCTCTCTCTCTCTCTCTCTCTCTTTCTCTCTCTTTCTCTCTTCTATATCACTTGTTCCCTCATTCTCGCTCACACTATCACTCTCTATATCTTTCTCTTTCTGGCCCTCTTTGCCACGAACCAAACTCGTTTGGTCGTTTCGATGCAAACCGGTGACCAATAATTTACGATCGAATGCAATGAGTCGCGACAATGAGAGAATACGAGAGAGAGAGAGAGAGAGAGAGAGAGAGAGAGAGAGAGAGAGAAGGAGAGAGAGGAGATAACTCGTCGAATGATCAAGGAGATTACGAAAGAGAGAGAGAGAAAAAAAAGAAAAAAAAGGAGAAAAGAACAACGAATGAAAGAAAAAGTACGTTCGAAATTATACGACGAGAAAGAAATAAAAGAGAAAACAAACAAGGACAAAAGAAAAAGGAAGGAAAAAAGAAAATAAAAAGAAAAAGTGAAAAAAAAAAGAGAGGAGAAAGGAAAAGAGCTCTAAATCGATAGTGAAGTCGAGTTTTAATAAGTTTTCGTTCAACCAAAAGAGAAAGAAGAGAAAAGAAAAAAAAAAAAGGAAAAAAGAAAAGAAAGAAAAGAGAAAGAAAAGGAAAAAAGAAATAAAGAGAAAGAGAGAGAGAGAGAGAGAGAGAGAGAAGTACGAGAGCGAATTGAATTGACCGTACAATTTTCGCATAAAAAGATTTCCGTGATGTTTAATGATCGGAAAAGAAAGAGAGGGAGAGAGAGAGAGAGAGAGAGAGAGAGAGAGAGAGAGAGAGAGAGAAGAAAAAAAAAGAGAAAAGAAAAGAAAAAAAAACGGTAAGAACCGTGATTCTTAAAAACAAAAATCTTTAAAGAGCATGCATATACTATTCGAAGTGTTTTTTTTTTAATATCGTCAATTAAAAATATTTTTGAAGAAGTCAATTTTTCTTTTTCTTTTTTTCTCTCTCTTTCTCTCTCTCTCTCTCTCTTTAAAAACTTTTCAGACTTGTTACGTAAATCCCATGGCATAAAAAATTTCAAATAGCGATCTCAATTTCTTCCCGCTCATTACTACCACTGTACACCTCCTTCTCCTCCTCCTCCTCCTCCTCCTCCTCCTCCTCCTCCTCCTCATCCTTCTCCTCCTTCAACCCTCCTTTTCCTCATCGTCCTTCTTCCTTCTTCTTCTTCATCCTCATTTGTACGTGCGATCGAAAGTTTAATTAAGTGAGAATTAAGTCCCGTCTCGTTGGATGTCGTCAAACGAAATTTCTTTAAAGAAATTTTTCATCGTTTCTCTATATATACCGGTAACGTTTATCATTGAAATTAATTGATCGATAATATTATTCTCAAGGTTAATAAACTACGACCAGTTAAGTACATAATTGTTATAATCGTACGAACAGGGAATATGAACATTTTCTTTGGGAAAAATTGTCAAACACGTTTTTGTACGTATATATACGTGCATAAACGTATACGTGTATAAATGTATACGTGTATACGTGCATGCGTGTATATGTGCGTGTGGTCTGCGTGTGCGTGAATTCATAAACGTGTAATGCAGACGAGACAGCATGATATCAAGGAAGGTTCATTCAATGTGCTTTTTTCCCTGATGTGTGATATACATACATACATACATACATATATATATATATATATATTATATATATAAATAGATACGTACACATATATATGAATGAATGCATGTGTTCATGTGTTGTAGCTTATCAGTATTCTTGCATTAACCATGGACATACATGTATTCATAGATGCTTCGCACATTTTTGTATCATGGTTATCATATAGTACCTTCAGGTATTCACTATCAAGATGACTTACGTATATTTTGAAGGAAAATTTTCATAAAGGTTATCATGTGTATACGTATATATACATATATATATATATATATGTGTGTGTGTGTGTGTACTTTAATAAAAAAAAAAAAAAAAATACATTTGTATACGCGAGTATACTTTTATGCATTTGTATTGAATTGAAATGTATTATCTGTAATTTATTAGTTGAAAATATGACAGAGACAAAAAATGAATATTATACATGTACATATATATATATATATATACATGTCTTACTTTATATTATTCACTTATATTATTATATTATTTATTTATATTGTATATTTTACTTTTATATATTTAAATATATATAGTATAAATCAATGATTAGTATTTATAATGTGTGTGTGTGTGTGTGTGTGTGTGTGTGTGTGTGTGTACATATATTATGTACGTACGTGAATATAATTATGCAGTGATTTATTTAAAAAAAAATTAATCAATAATTCTGATAAAATAAATATATAAAAGAAAGGCAATAATATTTCGAAAATTTCATGATAAAATTAAAACGAAAATTTCACATAAGAATTATTCAACATATTTCAATTATGAAATAAATTAATTTTAATTTTGTATTGTACAATGATTTTACGAAAAATTATATTAAAAGAAAATGTTATAATAAAATATATATATATATATATATATATATATATATATATAAGAAATATTGATTTAGAGTTTATAATTTTTATACAATGAATTCAATTAAAAGTAAAAAAAAAATATATATATATATAAATATATAAAAATATATATATATATTTATCTTCGTCTATTTCTGATCTATTTATTTCCATATACATACGTATATACATATGTAACATATGTACATGTATATATACAGTGAGAGAGATATATAGAAATAGATTGAGATAGATAAAACGAGTAGTAATTGTTTAAAGGAATGTAGGTATTTCAATATGGTAGAAATTGTTGAGTCAGGATAGTACCAAGGGATATTTATAATCGGCCATGTCGAACGAAATCGATATTTGGTACATAGCAATAGGAACGTTAGAACAATGACATATCGCGGAGCTTTGTCAGCTCGCATAATTGCGATTACGAGCATTCGCGAGTGCTCTTCCACGCTCGTTTCAAAGCCGTCATATCTTCTCGTACGTTTTATTCGTCCCTATTGTTCCCTATCTCTTTTATTTCTTTCAATAATTTTTATTTTTTTTTCCTCTCCCTCTTTTTTTTCTACCCCTTTTTCCCCGCTTTTTTCACCTCCTTCTTTCTTTACCATTATTATTATCATTATTATCATTATTATTATTATTATTATTATTATTATTATTATTATTATTATTATTATTATTATTATTATTATTATTTTTCTTATCATCATTGTTATCTTGAACTTTATCAGGTATCGTTCGTTTGTTTTACTTTTGTATTTACGTTTGTATGTTTGTTAAGTGTTTGTTTTGTTTTGTATTCTTTCTTCTTTTTTTTTTTTATTTTTATTTTTTTTTTCTTCAAGCTCTTTCTTTCTCGACAATTTCATTCACGAAACAATAAGCACGTTGAAGTTTTCAATTGCGAATCGTATCGTCGGAGATAATATTTATTTATCGTTGATTTCAATTGTATCGGAAGAGAACAAATGAAATAGGAATAAAACTCAAGGTCAAATAGAAAAAAAGACTAATGATTATTTTCATTCGAGAAGATATACGCGATAACGAATGATATTATTTTTGGGTTTAAATATATCAGACGATCGATCATTGATTTTCGTTAGAAAATAGAAATGAATTTAAAGGTGGGAAAGTAATATTGATCGATTATTTTCATTTAAAAAAAAAAAATGAATAATAATAATAATAATAATAATAATAATAATAATAATAATAATAATAATAATAATAATAATAATAATAAAATATCAATGATCTTTAATGGACAGATATTGATCGATAATATTTATTTTTAAATATATTGATTGTCATTATTAAAGATGAACGAGTTTGTCAATTATTAATCATTAATTAATATTAGAAAATACGAACTCTAACTATTATTACAATAACAATTATTAATTATTAAATATATTTAGGAACAAATATTAAATATTGATTTTTATTAGAAAATATCAACGATCATTCTGGCTATATATTAATCATTTATTTCCATTAGAAAGTACTCACGAACTGTATATAACTTCATATATATATATATATATATATCATATATATATATATATGTATATATGAAGTTAACTATTAATCATACATTTTCACTTAAAAATACAATACTCTCTCTCTCTCTCTCTCTCTCTCTCTCTCTCTCTCTCTCTCTCTCTCTCTCTCCCTCTCTCTCTCTGCTCACTTCTCTAACGTCATTCAGTACCAAATATTAATCATTGATTTAGATCAGAAAATATTGACGTACTTAAGATCGAAATTATTAATCAATGATATTCATTATAAAGAATAAAATATTAAAGATATCGAAAAATTAATTAATAATTAATCATTAATCATAAATCATTAATCATTGATTTTCATTAGAAAATACGAACGAATTATATAATTATTAATCATTGATTTTCATTAGAAAATATCTGTCAACTTTTATGTATCAATATGTTTTATGATTTATAATTTATTCGTTCAAGAAAAAAAAAAAAAAAAAAAAGAAAAAAAAAAAAAGAGAAAAAATGTACCAACGATATATCATCGGACAAATCATCGATCATTCATTTTCATATAAAATTATAACGTAATGATTTTTATTGAAAAATGTTAAGGAAAAAAAAAAAAGAAAAAAAAAACGAAAGAGAGAAAAAAACATCCAATTATTTTTAATCAATAACAATACGGAATAAATATTAATGATCTTTAAATTGTATCTTACATATATACATGCATATATATATATTTATATATATATATATATATATACATACATACATACACATGTACATACATATGTACATACTAATATACATACTTATATATTCCTTGATGAAATCGTAACCAAACATATTTGTCGTCCGGTTTTTTAAGCTTACAATTGATAATACAGTTGGTACCACTACCAACATCAACCCATAGAATTAGAAATGAAGTAACGTGTTTCCTTTGTTCCCTCCTCCTCCTCCTCCTCCCCCCCCAGTCACCCACCTTTCCTCCTTCCTTCCCCCCTCCACCCCCTTCTATCCTACCCCCCTTAACGTCCAATGTCCTCAGCCAAGTATTTCTTTCCATCTATCTTCATTTCCGTTTTAGCAACAAAAACATCTGGCGTTTTTATCGCATAATTTTCCCTTTTTCAATTCGATATCATTATATCTTTATTATTATAGGGTTATTATCACGATGTTCACGCACTAATTATGGCCGTGCGTTGATACCGGTCATTTTTCTACGTCTACCTTTTTCGTACGTCATAATTAATAGGAAGGATATTATTCATTAAATTTTTTTCTTTCTTTACCCCTTCCCCTCGAGTATTTAACCCCTACCATTCTTACCTGATCATGCACCCTCGAATTCTCTATCTCTCTCTCTCTCTCTCTTATATCGCGAGTTTTCATTATAGTTCATGGTCACTGACGAACAACTACCACCGGGTGTTTTGTATATGGACACGTGCATACATACATATATATATATATATATATATATATATATATATATATATATATATTACATACACATATATATTTATACTTATGTATGTAATTTGTAAAATTTGTGCGCATGATCTGTCGGCAAGTTATATTTTACGAAACACGCAGGTGTGTTTCCTGCCGCTTTTTGAGAATAAACGCACGAGACCATTATACGATGACAATCGTAACAGACGAAAGAAATCGTATTGTTGATATTGTTCAACAAATTGTTTGTTTTATTTTATATTTTTTCCATTTTTATTTTATTATTATTATTATTATTATTATTATTATCATTATCCTTTTTTTTTTTTTGAAGCAAATATTTTCACGTGTAAAAAAAGGAAAACAAAGATTGAATTGACACATATTAATATTTGCTCTTGATTATATAATAAATATGTGTATATGTGTGTGTGTGTGTGTGTGTGTGTGTGTAGGATTTTTCTAATATTTTTTTTATCTCAATAAACGACATAGTAATATAAGAAATTATATAAAGATATTTCTATCGGTTTGGTTGTATAATAAATATGTGTCTATTTTTGTTACTTTTTTTTTTTTTTCTCATTATCTAAATAAATAAAGACATCAATATAACAAACTATTATAGTAATATATTTGTATTGTATTTTAATAGTATATAAAAAAAAAAAATTAATTATATATTTACGTATATCGTGAATTTTTTCTTGAAAGATTCATCGATAAGTATTTCGAAAGAAATTCATGAAATAAGGATTAAAATTAAAATTAAAAATAGAAGGAAAAGGAAGAAAGGGGAAAAAAAAAGAATGATACGGAATAATATAGTGGTATATAGTATATCCTGCTCATGCACACACACGCATACACATATACATATATACGCGCATACAAACGCACACACATAGATATATGCGCACATATACGTATACGAAGCTTTTACATTTCTCCATCTCTTTCCATCTCACGTAAACCGAGGAAACGACAAATCTCATTCTTGACAGCAGTTGTATAGTCTTGTCGATATAAATCATTCATCTGTGTTCCTCCATTGAAAAAAACCTCTTGGGTTTAGTTCGTCGATAGTTGAACGATAAAGGGGAAAAAAAAAGGGGAAAGGTACCGTTTTGTTTCCTCCAAAAAAGAAAAGAAAAAATAAAGAAAAAAGAAGAAAAAAAGAAAAAAACAAAAAAAAAAAAAAAGAAAACAAAAATAACTAAGAAAAAAAGAAAAAGACAAAAGAATAAACAACTACCAGAGTTCATTCTTTCTGTTTTGTCTAATATTTTTTTTTTCTTTTTCTTTTTCTTTTTCTTTTTTCCTTTCTTTCTTTCAATTTTTCATCATTTTTATTCCTTAACTTTTCATTTATAATTTTCACTTATTTATTTATATATTTATTTGTTTGTTTTTTTTCTTTTTCGTTTAAATTAGTCCAAATAAATTTATAAGTCTAAATTAATTTGATATTATTATTATTATTATTATTATTATTATTATTATTATTATTATTATTATTATTTCTTTTTTATTATTATTTTATAATATTAATAATCTCATATAACATAATATTTTATATGGAACAAAATGATTAATAACAATCATATTGAATAATAATTTCGAATAATAATTTCGATTATAATATACGTTTAAGTTAAGTTTTATTTTATTTTTTTATTAACAATAACAATAACAATAACAATAACAATAACAATAATAATAATAACAACAACAACAACAGTAAGAATAATAATAATAATAATAATAAAAATAATAATAAATATAATAATAATAATAATAATAATAATAATAATAATAATAATAATATTGATACTGAATTTATTTAATCGTATATATATAAAAAAAAAGAAAAAAAAAAAAGAAATAAATAAATATTAAATCCACCATTACTCTTTCTCCGCCACCATTTCTTTTACTTCCCCCCTCTTTCTCCTTTTCTTTTCTTTTTTTTTCTTATTTTTTTTTTTTTTTTTCATTATTTTTCTCTTTCTTTTCTTTCTCCCTTTCAACAATAGTGCCCCGTGTGTTTACGTAAAGATCGGCAAAAGGGAAATCGAAGAAGTAATTTGGTTTTTCTTTTTTTTTTTTTTTGGGGGGGGGGGTCTTCGTCGAAGTTAATTTATTTAAATTTTAAAATACTCAAAGGATACGGGGCTTGGGGCTAAAAAAAAAAAGAAAAAAAAAAGAAAAATCAATGGTGTAACATCGAAATATGACTGTTTAAAGATTCGAAGAACAGTAGTCCCAGGAGAGAGAGCGAGATAGAAAGAATGTTATCGTATTCTATGTTTTATAGAGCAAAGGACAGAGAGAGAGAGAGACAGAGAGAGAGAGAGAGAGAGAGAGAGAAAGAGGGTTGAATATAGTGAGAAGGAGAAAAGGGTGTGGAACGATTGGATTGAAAAATTGACGCCCGATTCTCGAATTCTCGGTGCACGAGTTCGGACGTTTTACGAGTCGACTCGATCGAACCCTTTCTCTCTTTCTCTCTCTCTCTTACTCACTCTCACTCACTCTCTCTCTCTCTCTCTCTCTCTCCCCCTCTCTCTCACTCTCTCGTTCGCTACTTTTAACCTTTATCGGTTTCCGCTAAAAGAGACAATGCACTGGCGTATTCCTAACTGAAAAGGGATGTGCGAAAACGATACGTTTGCGTTTTAAACGTCGATTATCGAAATAGTTGTTTTGCTTTATTTCCTTTTGTTTTGAGTTTTTTTTCTCTCTCTTTTTTTCTTTTTCCCTTTTTTTTTTTTCTTTTTTCCTTTTCTATTTTTGTTTCTTTGCATGCTTGTTTGTTCGTTCGTTTGTTTGTTTGTTTGTTTATTTTTCCGGGGCAATTTTTTCTTGGTTTTTTTCTTTTTTTCGTTCAAAAAAAAAAAAAAAAAAAGAAAAAAGAAAGAAAGAATGAAAAAATTTCCACGAGACCTCTTTCATTGTTCTCTCTCTCTCTCTCTCTCTCTCTCTCTGGCTTCTTTTTTTTTTTTTTTTTTTTTTTTTTTTTTTCTTTCGTCCTTTTTTCTTTTCTCTTCGATACTTAATTTAACGACACACCATAATATTACATTATACACTTTAACCCGATAATTATATAATTACTTGAGCAATAATTATATTATTATTATATAATTATTTAATAGAAAGATTTAATTAATCAATGAACTTCTCTTTTCTTTGTCGTATTTAATATAAACGATTAATCGTAAATATATTAATGTACGAACATATGAACATACATACGTACATACATGGAGCATACAAAGATGAATAAACAAATATATAAACACACACGGACATAAATACACAAATGGAAACACGTAAACGTAAACACACAAACATGAGCATATACACGTGAACACACAAATATGAACGTACACATTTGAACATACACACACACACGCGCGCGCGCACACACACACATACAAACGTACACACATATACAAATTTTCTCAGACCAATATTATTACATCGTATATCTGTCCCTTTGCCGAATTACGAAGACCCGACCGATACATACTAAAACTCTCTCTCTCTCTCTCTCTCTCTCTGCCTCGATCGATCGATCGATCAATCGATTTCTCGTAAACGAAGCAGAGACGATTCGTGGAACGTTTCGCAGCGGAAACGAATCGTTCCGTTCACGGAACAAATAATCTTTGGCTCGTTCAAACTACACATATCTTACCAATGTCCCCCTCCCCTCTCATCCACCCTTCATGTCCCATGAACCACCCAGTAGTATCTAACCGTTCCGTTCTTACCAACTCCACCACCCTCCACCCCCACAACCACCCCCTTCCGATCCCAACCCCCATCCCATTCCATTTTCCACTAAGAGATAAAGAGGAATATATCGCGAATTCGTGTCACGATGTTCTCGAAGCTTCTATCAGGATTGTTCGAAAGGCCCACCTACCAAACCCACCAAACAACCAAGATGGCAGAAAGGACGAGAAAGACAGAGAGAGACAGAGAGAGAGAGAGAGAGAGAGAGAGAGAGAGAGAGAAAGAAAGAGAGAGAGAAAGAGAAATATCTTGGAAATTACTTGTGAAACATCTTCTCCCTCCTCCCACTCCCCTCCCAATCCCCTCCCCAACCCCTCTTTACCTTCTTTTACTGCTTCCATAAAACATCGTATTAGGGGTGTGTACACTACTCCTTTCGAAGAGAACAAGATGAAATAAAAAAATAAAAATAAAATAAAAAAGAAAAGGGAAGGAAAGAGAGAAAGAGAGAGAGAGGGGGGGGGGAGGGGGAGGGGGAGGGGGAGGGGGGAGGGAGAGAATGGGATGAAGGAAAGGCACTAGTCTCTGGGACTTCTTTTTTTTTTACATTTTAAGTGAGAAACACCGATACGTCCCGTTAAATAATCAACGTGATCCTCTTACTACTGGGAACATTGAAATTCTAAGCCTTTTCTCTCTTTTCACGATGGATTACTTTCCGATTGGAACATGGTACTCTTCGGTAGATTGTAGTTTTACATTGTTTGGTTTTCCATTCCTTTTTCTTTTTTTTTTTTCTTTTTTTTTATTTCTTCCTCTCCCATTTTCTCTCTCTCTCTCTCTCTCTCTCTCTCTCTCTCTCTCTCTCTCTCTCTTTGTTCTTTTCAAACTTTCGTCTTTGTCATAGCAATTATCGTATTAGTTAATTATTTGAGTACGACATTTAATAACGAAGAAAAAAAAAATATATATATATATATATATATATATAAAGTATGGGAAATTATTTAGAACATGTGACAGTAATTTATAAATATCTTTAAAAGGATATATCTTTTCAATGAAACATTTTCGGAGGTAATTTTGTATATGAACCTTTTTTTTTCTTTTTTTTTTGTTTCTTTTTTTCTTTTTTTTTTTTATCCATTTGATCTCATTAACACGTAGTTAATAAAGTTTGGTACGGTGCAATCTCTTTTCTTTTTTTTTTTTTTTTTTGAACACCCTGTATAAAAAATTGTTTGATCTATTAGTTATTAGTTTAATCTGTTTAATAAGTTTATAATAATAAAAGGAAGAAAACAAAAAAAAAAAAGAAAAAAAGCAAAAAACAAACAAAAAATACTATTTATCTCGTATAATTTTAATTTAAGTGCAATCTGTAGCAATATTCTGCAATATTGAAATTATTCAAATAATTTCAATTTGATGTTCAATTGTTGTTTTATATATATGTATTTTTTTTTTTTTTTTTTTTTTTTTTTTTTTTTTTTTTTTTTTAAATACATACACGTAACATTCACGTGAGATTTATATATTTCGAAATAGTTCAATATTTAGAATAATTTATGTGTAATGTATAATAATATCATGTAATTTTATTTAAATAATTTCCTGGATATTATTCAATTAATTTCAATTTAATGTTCAGTTGTAATTTTATATCGTTTTTCTTCCTTCCTTTTTTTTTTTTGTATTTGTTTATTTTCTTTTTTTTTTTTACAATTATCAAAATCATTATTATTGGACTCAATTGAAAGTCACGTTTGTTTTTCTTTTTGTTAGCGTATTAAATTAACCAAATTAAAGTAAGAACGAACTGATAAAATGTTTTTTTTTATCTTTCTTTTTTTTTTATTTTTTTTTTTTTTCAAGTACTCATCGAAATGATAGATCTGATGTCGATAATTATGATTTTCTTTGGTTTTTTTTTTTTTCTTTCTTTCTTTCTTTTCATCTTATACTCTTTACATTCGGTCATAGTATTTATGTTGGCTTTCAATAGCTGTTGTTTTTTTTATATATTCTTTCTTTTTTAATTTATAATTTTTTACTTTTATCTTTATTTGATTTTTAATAAATTATTCTTCAAATTCTCTTCACTTTTTCATTCTCCAGCATCCACGTTATCGATGAGTCACATTCTGGTGGCTTTTTATCTCTAGGGGAAAAAAACGAGGAGAGAGAGAGAGAGAGAGAGAGAGAGAGAGAGAGAGAGAGAATGAAAGAGAGAAAGAGAAAGAATGAAAGAGAAAGAATGAGAAAGAGAGAGAGAGAGAGAGAGAGAGAGAGCGAGAGAATGTGAGAGAGAGAGAGAGAGAAAAAAGAAGAGAAGGTGAAACGAAGAGTGGGTGGGTTAGTGGGTGGGTGTCCATAACGAACAACTCTCGGCGTTATATTTACCGTGCTTTCAGAGCTTAATTAACGACCGAGCAGTAGCAGGATGAAAATAAATTTCACGAGACCATGACCACGGTCTCCGGCATTGGACGCTGCAGTCGTCGTCGCCATTGCCGTTCTTGCGTTTGCAAAGAGTCCTAGCGAGAAATTTGCATAAGATACGAAAATCTTCTATACTGCGCGATCAAACATCGTTAATATCAAATACCATTCATCTCGAAATATGTCCGATCAGATTGAACGTAGTATGGAATTGTTTTTTTCATATTTCTTTTCGCTTCTTTTTTCATTCTTTCTTTCTTTCTTTCTTTTTTCTTTTTTCTTTTTTTTTCTTTTTTCTTCGCTACGATCAAGAACGAATAGCAGTTATTTCTTGTTATTTCTTATTTTTTAATTTCTTTCTTTTGTTTTCTTTTTTGTGTTTTTTTCTTTTTTTTTTTTTGTTTTCTTTTTTTTTTTTTTTTTTTTTTTTTTGATTATTTTAATGATTTTTATGTCGACGTCCATAAACGTGCGAACTTTTTTTTTGACACGAAGCTTTTTACTTTATTTTATTTCTTCGTTTTTTCGATCTTCTTTTAATCCTTTTTTCTATATTTCTCTATATTTTTTTCTTCTTGTTTTTTTTTTTTTTTTTTTTTCTTTATTTAAAATCTCGTCACTTTCAAATTGCATTAAATTGTTATAGAGAAGGATTAAAGGAGAAATTAAAGGAGAAATGTAAAAGGAAAAAAAAATCTTGGCTACAAATATTTTAGTAGTGATATAAATCTTTTATTCTTTTCTCTCTCTCTCTCTCTCTCTCTCTCTCTCTCTCTCTCTCTCTCTTTTTTCTTTTGTTCCTTTTTTTTTCTTCTTGTTACGGAAACTTCGACGACTTTTTTCATGAATTTTAATTTAATTTTTTCATTGAATTCATCAAATTCTCCAATCGAATATCGAAATATTTTTGCAATAATCAAGAACATAGTTGTTCGTTTATAATTAATTAATTAATATGTATATATATATATACATTTTTTTTTTTTTTTAATTATTTTTATCTTGCTTCTCGCACATGTACATTTTTACGAAGTTCTTTTAATTTGTTTTCTATTTTTTTTTTATTTTTCTTTTTTTTGTAATTCCTCATCATTTTAAAATCAATTATCTTAAATTATATAATACATTCAATATATAATATATATATATATATATTGAAAAAGAGATTGGAAAAGAAATTGTCAAAAAGAGCAAATTTTAATTGCAGATGTTTAAAAAGTTGGATCTTCTTTTTTCTTTTTTCTTCTTTTATTATTTTTCTTTTTTTTTTTTTAAAAAGAAATCTGTACGATTTTTCATTAATTTTATTTAATTTGCGAAATTCCCGCTATTTTCGAATCGAAATATCAGAGGATTTTCATATATAGGACGGAATTTTTTTTTTTTTTTTTTTTTTCACAACAACCAAGAACGAGATTGTTTATCTCCAATTTTCGATTTTCTTTTTTTCGTTTTTAATGATTTTTATCTTATTCGCTGCGTATATGTGGATTTTTTTTCCTTTTTTTTTTTCTTTTTTAATTCTTCTTCACAATGTTCATTTTTGATAGTAATTGTAAACTTGTATAGTAAATGAAAAACTTATTCAAAAGAAAAAATTTTCATTATAGTTATTTCCACAGAGTTAGAATGTTTTTTTCTTACATGTACGTTCCTTCGTTATTTGTTTTATTTACTTTTTTCTTATTCTTGTTTATTTTTTCTTTTTTTTTTTTTTTTTTTTTTTTATTACATGTGCGATCTTCTACGATTTTTGTTTTTGTTTTTAGATTCGCTTAATCATCGCCATTTTTGAACGATAAATCGAATCGAGAATCGCAATTACTCGTAAATCATTGTGAACCAAAAACTCTGTTTAAAATTTATTCTATTCATTGTAGATCCTTTGTTTATAAAATTCATAGTATACACTTTGGTATATTAATTTAAAAAATAAATAAATAAATAAATAAATAAATAAATAAATAAATAAATAAATGCGTGTACATATATCTTTATTAATATTTATAAATATTTAAAGCAAATTTCGGAAAAAAATGATTTAATGTAAATATCTTTGAAGGAATAAATTGTAAAATCGAAGATCATTAAAAAGACAAAAAAAAAGAAAAAAAAAAAAGAAAAAAAGAAAACAAAAATACTAAAAAAAGAAGAAAAAAGAAATCGAAGAAATGAACTTTCCCATCGATCGTCTTGCTTAATTTTTTCTTCCGTTTTGTTCTTTCTCGTTCTTGTTTCTTTATTTTTCTTTTTTCTTTTTTTTTTTTCTTTTTTCACGTATTCGTCGACGAAGCTATTTGTGTTGTTATTTGTAACGACATATCTTCTCGTCTATTATAAATTCATCGCGTGTACGAAATCGATCGTGTAACTTTAAATTTCCACGGAAGACAAAGTCGTTATGTTTCGTGACTTTCAAAACACAGAAAAAAAAAAGACAGAGAGAGAGAGAGAGTGTGAGAGAGAGAGAGTGAGAGAGAGAGAGAGAGAGAGAGAGAAGGCGAGGGAGAGATAGAATTGTGCCTTTCTGTAGTATTTTCTTTCTTTTTTCTTGTTTTTTTTTTTTTTTTTATTTTTTTCTTTCATTTCTTTTTTTTTTTTTTTCCTTTTCCTCTTTATTTTCGCGATCTAATACGAGAATACACGCGAAAAGTATAGGCCAGTTGTACTTCGCTGAACGATCCGCATATAGAGAAATGAGACTTCAAAGGGAAAGACGGAAAAAAGGAAGTAAGTAAGTAAGTAAGTAAGTAAGTAAGTAAGTAAGTAAGGAAGGAAGGAAGGAAGGAAGTAAGTAAGGAAGTAAGTAAGTAAAGTAAAGTAAGGTTTTCGTAGCTCGTCACGATATTCTGCAGATGTTTTTTTTTTTTTTTTTTCAGAAATAAAATGGTTCTCCTTTTGTGCACCGATACAAAAAAACAAATTCTATTTCTCTTCGTTTAAACTCATCTTTGATTATCTTTAAAGGTGATATCCTGGTCGGGATTGTAAAAAATTTGAGAGATCTATTAATTAAAATTATCAGTTCATTCGACGAGGGAAGTTTCATTTTGTTTGAATTTGAGAGATAGAGAGAGAGAGAGAGAGAGAGAGAGAGAGAGTGAGAGAGAGAGAGAGAGAGGGGTGAGATGAGATGTACGCAATTTCGATCATTGAATATCGAGAGAGAGAAAGAGAGAGAGAGAAAGGGAAATAGAGAGACAGAGACAGAGACAGAGACAAATATATATATAGAGAGAGAGAGAAAGAGACAAGCAGAGAAACAGAGAAGAGAGAGAGAGAGAGAGAGAGAGACAGAGAGAAAGGAGGAGAGAGAGATACTATAATTGCGGTTTCGATTATTGAAACATGAGAGAGAGAGGCAAACCGTAAATACAGTTTTGATCATGAATACACGAGAGAGAAAGAGAGAGAGAGAGAGAGAGAGAGAGAGAGAAAGGGAGAGAGGAAGAGAGAGAGATGATAAATACAATTCTGATCATGGAAATGAGAGAGAGAGAGAGAGAGAGAACGATGATGCGTGCATTTTCGATGATCGAAATGAGAAAGAGAAAGAGAGAAATAGATATGAAAATGATATAAGAGAGAACACGATAATAAGTGTTGTATATATATATATATGTATGTATATACGTATATATATATATATATATATATATATATATATATATATATATATGCATATGAAACGATACTAATAGGTCGTAAGTAAAATACTGATAACAAATTTGGTTGGACCGTTTATTTATTCATTTATACAGCAATTAAATATTTTTCTAAATTTCTGTATAATGAGATAAAAACGATTTTAACGTTAATAAAACGAAAGGGAGAGACAGATAGAAATTAAAATTATATTATAATAAATGCAAGGATAAAAATATATTGATGAGTATGTATTTTACTAAATGATTCTTTTTATAATAATTATGATAAAATGTTTTATTCCTGTTTTTTTTTATTTCTTTTTTTTTTGCTTATTGATATTTACAATCTATTTTTATATTTATCGTATAAGTATATTTACAAAATTCACTAAGCCAGAAAAAGGGGAAAGAGAGAGAGGGAGAGAGAGGGAGAGAGAGAGAAAGAGAGAGAGAGAGAGAGAGATTGAAGCATGGAACTACAACAACAACAACAACAACAATAATAATAATAATAATATCAATAATAATAATAAGTAAATATATATATATATATATATATATATACAAATTTAAAATAAATATGTATACATGCATATAATGTTGATAATAATAATAATAATGATGGTGATGATAATGATGATGATGATGATAAATCAAAAGAATCAACGAGTAGATGAAGAGATGGAGGAAGAAAGAAAGAATGAGATAGCATGAGTGCAATATCAAGAGAAAGAAAAAGAAAAACGATAGAGAGATTAGTTACGATTATTAAAACACGAACGACAGAGAGAGAGAGAGGGAGAGGGAGAGAGAATAAGAGAAAGATAGGAAGAAAGAAAGAAAGAAAGAAAGGAAGAAAGAAAGAAAGAAAGAAAGAAAGAAAGAAGAGTCAGCCATTATGAGTACAATCCTTATCATTAAAAAACACTAGAAAGAGTAAGAATGGACGATAAGTTTGATTTTAATTATTAAAAAGCAAGAAGGAGAGAGAGAGAGAGAGAGAGAGACGTAGATAGACGGAGACAGATTGAAAGAAGTAAGATGGATTAAAGTCGGATAAAAATGAGAAATATTTAATCGTATCATTTCTCACGTTACTTTTCTTGTTTTTTTTTTTTTTTCTTTTTTCTATTCTTTTTTTTCTACGCGACGCGATTAAAAAAAAAGAAAAAAAAAAAAAAGGCAAAAGAAAGGTGGAACGAAAGAAGAAAATAAAGGTGAAACCAACGTGGGAAAACCGACGGGAGGTTGAAAAACAAGAGCATTAATATTTACGAAACTCCATGTTGTCGTAGAAGTAAGGAAAAGAGGTTGACGGTGATGGGGGCGGGAGTGGGGGGGGGTGGTTTTGCAGTGAGGTGGTACTAATAGTAGAGAGGGATGATGCTGGATACTGGATTGAGGAAAAGTTGGCAGATGATGGTGGTTGGAGAATGGGTTGGGAGCGTAGGCGGAGGGGAGGGGGGATAGGCCGGTAGAGATAGGATAGTGGGGTAGATAGAGGGGAAGAAAAAAATGTCGCTACCGGCACGCAGGACATACGTAATTTTGCGTAATTTTATGCTCGGCAAGAGAACATGCCGGTACGTATTTTACGACTCCATGTAAAAATTCCAACGAACAAGCAGTAAGAGAGAGAGAGAGAGAGAGAGAGAGAGAGAGAGTGAAAGAGAAAGAAAAAAGAAAGAAGAGAATACATTCACCCTTCTTCCGATTTTCTTTTCTTTTCTTGTTTTTCTGTCTTCTCTCGCTCTCTCTCTCTCTCTCTCACTCTCTATCTTTCTCTTTGTCTTGTACTTACACTCCATCTCTATATATCTCTCTCTCTCTCTCTCTCTCTCTCTCTCTCTCTTACACTCTGTCTTTCTAACTCACCCCCTTTTTTTCCCCACCCTTTAACATAAATCTTCGTTCCTTTGTTAAGCGTTACTCGCAAAAGATTCAACCGTCGGACAAAAAAAAAAAAAAGAAAAAAAAAAAAGAAAAAAGAAAAAAAAAGGAAGAAAAGGAAAGAAAAAAAAAGAAGAAGAGAAAAAGAGGGGAAAAAGAAAAGAAAGAGGAAAAAAAAAGTTTCACTTGACATTATGCGCCGCGTTGCTGCGTGCGCTTCTCCTTCGAGTACTAAAAGAAGAAAAGACGCGAGAGTAGAAAGAAGAGAAGTAGTATTTTATAGTACGGGTGACGGGGTGGGGTGTGGGGCGTGGGGGGAGGGGGTGGGTGAAGAGAAAGATCGCTTATTATGTGGTCGGGGAGAGGATAGGGGGGAGGTAGTTTAAAGAGAGAAAAGAAAAAAAGGAAAAAGAAAAGTAAAGAAAAAAAGAAATGAGAAAGAAGATTTATAAAAATTACTAAACGTGATATTGATCAATCATTTCGCATATCCGAGCCTCTTGTGTTTTTACAAATTTGAATCCTTTTCGAATTTTAATTTTTTCTTCTTTTTTTGGATTATTTTCTTTCCTTTTTATCTTTCTTTTTTTTT
>NC_060970.1:2583881-2586381 GCF_910589235.1 Vespa crabro | reverse complement strand
ATCTATTATTATTTATTATATATTATTATTTATCATATACATTTATTGTATGAATTTGTTCTCTTTTTTTTTCTCTCTTTATCTCATTTTTACTCGAAGACGATATTTTTCAATTTTTATTTATTATTATTTATTATATATATATATATATATATATATATATATATATATATATATATATATATATATTTATTGTATGAATTTTTCTTTTTTCTTTTTTGTTTTTCTTAATCTCATTTTTACTCGAAGACGATATTTTTCAATTTTTATTTATTATTATTTATTATATTTATATATATATATATATATATATATATATATATATATATATATATATTTATTGTATGAATTTTTCTTTTTTTTTTTTTTCTTTTTTTCTTAATCTCATTTTTTCTCGAAGAGAATATTTTTCAATTTTTATTTATTATTGTCATTACTTTACTAATCTGTTTTATCACGAATGAATAAAATTCAATAGGAACCTGAAATATTTTAGTTTTATTTTTTGATAACTTCGCGCGCAGAGTTGTGCTAAATTAAATTCTCTACGCACACACATAGACACACACACACACACACACACACACACACGTTTCTATGAAAGAAAAAAATATATATATATATACATACATATTATTGTTCCTAACAAAGAAGATATTCAACTGGCACTTAATTTATAATAAATCTGTATATTACGAAATATGTCGTTTCGAACAATAAAGAGTAAGAGATGGAGGGTTTAGGGAAGGGGGTTAAAGAGAGGGAGGTGTAGAAATCTCTCGAAAACGTAGGAACATTGACGTGCGTTTGAAACCCGGCATGGGGTGGGTACGGATCGAATCGGATCGGATTGGATCGAAAAGGACCGAGGATGACGATGCCATGTGGTTTGCGTCGAGATGCATTGTATATGAATCGCGCACGACTCACTATAAAACAATAGGGATCGCCTTTTAATAAATGGAACGAATGGATTGCGTCATAGAGAGAAAGGGAAAGAGAGAGAAAGAGAGAGAGAGAGAGAGTGAGAGGGGAGGTAGAAGGGTGGGAGAGGGAAAGAGGATGAGAGGAAAGGTTGGGAGGGAAGAATGGAGGTAGCATATGAGAGAAAGAGAGAAAGAAACCGCAGCAGACGGGTTCTACGGGGTGTGATTCGAGAAAAAAAAAAGCAGCTGCTATCTCAATTGGTTCTCAAATTGATATCACATTCGATAAATTTCCTTTTCTACTTTCTTTCCTTTTTTTTTTTCTTTTTTACAAATTCAATAAATTAATTAATTCATTCCTTTTTATTTACTTGTATCTTTTTATCCTTTTTTTTCTTTTTGGTTTTTTCTATTTTTTCTTTTTCTTTTTGTTATTTTTTTTTTCTTCTTATAGTATTAACTAAAATTGATAATTATTATCACGTATCTTTTTATTGTTTCGTGGTTTTTTTTCTTTTTTTTTTTTTTTGTTTTTTTTTTTTGTAATTGATAACGGCAAATATTTTTTGAATAACGCAAATCATTTATAAAAGGGCACGTTATTCGATAAACTTCAAGAATTCATTGTATTTTAATTTCAATAATATCTTTCTTTTCTCATCTTTTTTCTTTTTTGTTTTTTTTTGTTTTTTTTTTTTTTTTCCAATTAGTCCAAACTAAATTAATAATTTTTATTACCGTTATAAGTCAAAATAAGAAAAAAAAAAAAAGAAAAAAGAAATTAACTATGAGTAGAGACTTTTTTTTCTTTCTCTATAAATTTATAAACTTATTTTTTCAATTATATAAAATGAAAAATTAATTTATCTTCGTTGTTTTTAAAGATTAGCAAAATAATTTATATATATATATATATAAAAAAAAAAAAAAAAAAATTATATACTTTGACTAATATTATGTTAAAGTTATCATCGTACGAACAAAAATCTTATAGATCATTTTTAATTCTCTTATAATTCGTGAGTACTTTTTTTTCCATTAAAATATCTGTTCTCTTTCAATTATTATAATTTAATTCATCATACAATTATTTAATCAAATTATATATATATATATATATTTTTTTTCTTTTTTAATTTTCTTCTTCTTTTTAATTTCTTTTTTTTCTTTTTCTTAATTTATTTATTTAATCAAAAGTATTATTTTAATACGTTTGATCAAGAAAAGGATTTCTTTCTATTTTATAACAATTAAATGTAATAATAAATAATTGTTATAGAATGGAAATCTTTTTTATGGTCCCTCCTTAACCTCACCCTTCCCCCCCCTCACCCCGCGCCCCCACGCCACCATTTCCCATTATCCACGTTCTTCAACCTAACTCGTAATAAGATAAAAATTCTCATTCCATTGAACGTTTTAAATATAATAAATGATAACGTGATAAATCACTCGTCGAATGTCATATAGTTCGTTAACGTTGTTAATTAACGTTATTTGACAGAGGATCCTATCAACCATGCGAATATTTCAAAACTATGGAAGAATATGACGATGGTGGTGGTGGTGGTGGT
>NC_060970.1:2573881-2578881 GCF_910589235.1 Vespa crabro | reverse complement strand
ACGCGCTAAATGGCAATGTACGGATAATACGTAGGAACGATACTGGTCGTTTGATATTGATCATCGTCACGGTATCGGACCAATGAAATAATACGAGATAAAAGAGAGAGAGGGGGTGAGAGAGGACTCGGGCTGACGTTTCGAAGTGGAATCGAATAAGTCGGATGGTGATTTTATGGGGTTAAGAATTGTAAATTTTTGGATATAGGGGTGCGAGATATGGGGGGGAAGAGGGTTAAGGGATGGAGGGATCTGAAGTTAATTGCCGAAAAAAATGTTTGCTTATCGTTTTGCCGTGGGAACGAAATAAAGGAAAATGAAATAAAAAGAAAAAGAAAAAAAAAAAGAAAAAGAGTTCCGAGTTAATCATATATCATATGTATATATATATATGTATATATATATATATATATATATATGTGTGTATATATACAGTGGTTCTACTATCCTTATTTATACTTAATCTATCAGATTTAACAGCCTTTTCTCTGGTCGTTCGTTCAGCAAACCACTGAAGGATAAGTTAGGTACGTGAACGGGGTGGTTTTAATAGCTTCTCGTTGTCGACATCACACGGTTCGTGGGATATACAGAATGGTGAAGAAGTCGAGAAGAAGAGCAAGGGGGACGGGTTTAGATCGTCGGTCTCTCTTGAAATGGTGATAGCTGTTGCTATGATGGTGTGACGTTTTATGGGGAAAGAAATCTCCTCCTGAGCTTTGCTTCCTTGCTTGCAGATACTTATCTGTTTAATTGAGAATAAACCGCAATTTATTGTCTCTCTCTCTCTCTCTCTCTCTTTTCCCTCCTACCCCCCCCCACCATTCCTTCCTCGTTTTTCTTTCTTTCTTTCTTTTTTACTTTTTTACTTTTGTTGTTGTTTTTGGTTTTTTTTTGTTGTTTGTTTCTTACGTACTACAAATGGTTATAAAAAAAAAAAAACAAAAAAAAAGAATTATACGATTAATTTAAAGGTTGACAATTTAATTTATATGTAATATATTTTGTAATATAATTTTTGTAATAATGTAAACTAAATTAGGATAATGTTGGAAGGATATAGATAAGAAAATAAAATAGAATAAAATAAAATAAATATAAATATAAATATAAATATAAGATAAAAAAAAAAAAAAAAAAAAAAAAAAGATAGAAGAAGAAAAATGAAGAAGTAAAATAAAGAAGAGAAGCCAGGGCGGGGATGGGGATAGGGACTAGAGAAGAAGAAGGGGTTTTAAAGAAAGGGTAAGCTATGGTGTTTGGTTGGTGAGGAATAAGATAGGTTTGGGGGATAGGGGTGGGATGATGGGGTTAAGAGGAAGGAAGATAAATCCACGATAAATCAGTAGTGTAACTCTCTCCATTGTACATCGCCGTAAAAACTGAATAAAACCTTTCCTTTGAGAGTCGAAGATTTTCTCCTTAAGCCATGATAGTCCTTTGCCTTGGAAGGACAATACGATAGAATCGATAAAATGTGCTCAGCGATTTGTCTTTATTCGCCGTAACAACAAAAACAACAACAATGGTCTATTCTATGATACTATACTACTATATATGGCTTATGTATGTATGTATGTATGTATGTATGTATGTATGTATGTGCGTGTATGTGTCTCTGCTATCTGTCTATCTGTCTATCTGTGTGTGTGTGTGTGTGTGTGTGTGTATTTCAGGAATCACAATGAAGAAGAAACGTGGAGTAAGAAATCGTTCTATCTTTGTTTTTTCCTTTTTCTTTTTTTCTTTTTTCTTTTTTCTTATCTTCGCAAGTTCCTTCCTACAGAAATAATGTCGTTCGACGAATAACAAGATCCGTTTTACTTATCATACGTTTTTTGCATGTGCTTTTTTTTTCCCCCCTTCCTTCTTCCTTATCCATTTCTTTTTCTAATTTTTAATTCTCATCTCTTAATCATTATTCATTAATTGATTTAATTTTATAATAATAATAATAATAATAATAATAATTGTGATAATTGATATAAATAATTAATAAATGCAAATACTGTTATTCTCGTATTATTTAGTTATTGAAAATGAAAATTTGTTTCCACGAAATCGTTCGAATTTAATTTAAACATTTTGTATTGTTCTTCGATATTCGATATGAAAATTTATTTTTCTTTTTTTTTTTTTTTTTTTTTTTCCCCCTTTAAACACAACAATTTTTCAATCATTGATTTAGAAATATTGATTTAGTTAGCCCAAACATTGATTTAGAGAAATATGAAACAAAAAAAGAAACAAAACAAAAAAAAAAAAAAAAGAAAAAACAAAAAAAAACAAAAAAAAAACAAAAAGTAAATAAATAAATGAAAAAGAAAGAAAGAAAAAGAAACTTTACTCTTAAAAGTTACCTATTACTTGACGATAATATGAAATTTTTATTTTCCTAGACTTATTTGAACTTACGATTCATGGATAAAGAGAAACCAACGAGTTAATAATACTTGTTACAAACCACGACAGGCTTTTTCCCCCGGTCAAAGTTTAATAAACAGTCACGAAAGGAGAGACGATCCGCTCTTGTGCTTTTCCTTATTACGAAACTCGATTTAGTTTGGTCGCGATGGGACCAATAAACCCACCACCTATACCTCTACCTACCATTAGCTTAAACATTCGTAAGAACCTCAAAGACCATTCGAGAAATAGTGTATACCTTTTTGTTTTTTTTTTCTCCCTTTTTAAGTTTATTTATCGTATTTTGATTTCTCTTGGTGAAACAGGAAACTTTACATTTTAAATGTCTCTATTTAGAAATCCTTCTTTCCTCTTTTTTTTTCTCTCTCTTTATTTATTTATTTATTTATTTATTTATTTATTTTTCTTTTCTTTTTTTTTCTTCTTTTTTTTTTTTTTTTGCAATTTTATCATATCTTTCTACCCCTCTCTCGTCATTTATATCTTTTGGATCGTTTTTGATCTTGAAAATGGCGCAAGTCTATTATTTTGCGAGAGAGAGAGAGAGAGAGAGAGAGAGAGAGAGAGAGAGAGAAAAGAAAAAAAAAAAAGAGAAAAAATAATTAAAGCTAATTCTTATTACAACGTATTAAAATAAAATTTATATTTATTATCAATCAATTTAGAATAAATATTTTTTAATTTCTAAGATAAATTTGTTATTAATAATTTCTTTCAACGACGATATTTATCGTATGAGTGTTGATTTTAAAAAGTGAAACGTAAGGCCCATTGGCTCATAACAAAATCATGATTTTATTGTGATTTAATATGAATA
Source organism: Vespa crabro (assembly GCF_910589235.1). Taxonomy (NCBI): domain Eukaryota; kingdom Metazoa; phylum Arthropoda; class Insecta; order Hymenoptera; family Vespidae; genus Vespa; species Vespa crabro. Next base: position 2,575,637 of record NC_060970.1, on the reverse strand, counting down.
AGATATATAAAAAAAAAAAAAAAAAAAAAAAAAAAAAGTTCGTTACTGTTTATCAATATTTTGAAATTCTTTAAAATGCAAACCCATTAAATATCTAAGAGCAATAAAATAGAATATATTTGGTTGGAAACTATGAAACGGCCGTTTTTGTTTAGTTTTTTACTTTCATTCAACGCCCGTTACATAGTTTCCAACCTAATACATTGTCCCAGTTTCAAAATCAATGGCTCACATTTTATCTATCGATCTTTCTATCTTATATGTTAAAATACGAAATACGTCCAAAGAAACAAAGAAAAAAAAATGAAAAATATTAACATAACTCGCTATTACATGTTATTACACTCGCTATTACAACGTTATTACACATTATTTGTATCGTACGATAAAAGGGACCAAAAAAAAAGAAAAAAAAAAATAAAAAAAGAAAAAGAAAAAAAGGGAGACGAAGAAATGATAGAAATTAAACGAATAAATACACCAGGAAAAAAAAAGGAGATATCTTGCATGGATAAAGATGAAAAAGTAAAATAAAAACAAATTGCCTCTTCATCGTACGTAATAAAAAAAAAAAAAAAAAAAAAAAAGAAAAAAAATCGTACATTCAAAACCTTATATATTACCACTTCAACCCCTTCCCCTCTCCCCACCCCCCGCCCACCCGTGGTATTGATGTCAAGTCCATAGAAAATCAAATTGTGAAGGATACCAATGGTGATAAATTTATTTATGATATCGTCGTAACGAGAAAGAGTACCGAACAAAGGAATCGTGGTTTTTTTTTTTTTTTTTTTCTTTTTTATTCTTTTTTTATTTGAGGGAATGACTGAAAGAATGAGCGGTGTATTATGGGTGGGGATGAGGAAGGGGTGGGTGGGTGGGTGGGAACGGGGAGATGGGGATGATTGTTGAATGCACTCACGCCCTTTTTAAAGCAAAGACGATGAAATAGAACGAGTCTGTAATTGAATGACATTATTTAAATATACGTTATTTCCTCGTTTAAATTGTCCTCCTCTCATTTTCTTCTACTTTTTCTTTTTCTTCCCACTTCTTTCTTTTTTTTTTCTTTTCTTTCTGCCCCCCCCCCCCACACACACCCCTTCTCCTTCCCCACTCAAAAACCCACCAACCAAGGAAAATTAAAAGGAGCCAGGAATATTTCCTCGTCCATTTTTTGTGAATCTAATGAATCATCCAATTAAAATATAAAAACTTTATTTCCCATTTGCTCGTATTGGCTCGTAATCATTTAACTCTCATGGTACTCCCATTAACGTTAACCCCATAACAAGACGAGAATAATGTACACGAACGTTTATATCCCCCATTGTATTTCGGTTTCATCGTCAGAAAATTAACGTGATTTAACTTATGAAATTGGGTACATTCTGGTATCACCATTTCCACCCCCTCCCCCTAATCCTCCCTCCCACTCATAACCCACCTCACTTTCAATCCCACCCTCAATATCACCTCATAACACCTAGGTTTTAATCGATATTGGAATTACGTTTTCGAGAAAATCTAAAATATATGCGAAAGATAATTAATCGTTAACGGGGTAATATATCGTAGGTATTATCCTTATTACGATCTGTGGATATTATATAGGGTGGGAGGGGAGAGGGGGAATGGGGGGGATGGGGGAGGGGACATTAAGGTGCGTTGTTATGTGTATGTACACATGCGTGTATGTTCAAATAGTTAAAAAAAAAAAAAAAAAAAAAAAAGAAAAAAAACAAAACCAAAGAAA
>NC_060970.1:2553881-2568881 GCF_910589235.1 Vespa crabro | reverse complement strand
GAAATGAAAAGATAAATCGAACAAACAAATAAAAAAGACATTGATTGTAATATTGGCCATTTAAAATTTTGAATTGGCCATTTAAAATATTGTCTACTTTTCATTATTTTTTGATCTCTTCTTTTGCAAAAAATATAGAAAATTACTATAACGACGTGGTACGAGTGAGTTAATCGTAAGAAAAAAAAAAAAAAAAAAGAAAAAGAAAAAGAAAATATTATAAAAAAAACAAATAAATAAATAAATAAATAAATAAATAAATAAAAAAAAAATAATCAACGTTGCTAACAATTTTTTTAAGCTAACAAATTTTCCCTTTAAGCTACATTCACAATTAACTGTTATAGTAGACATACAATTTATTTTGCTATATATATTATATATATATTATATAATCTATATTATATATAGTATAAGTTATTATATATATTAACAATTTTATTAATCTTTAAATTGAAACACCATTGAAATTTTGTTACATAATTTATTTTATGATTGACGTATAAAACGATGATTTCATGAGAAACAAAGGAGAGAAAGAGAGAGAGAGAGAGAGAGAGAGAGAGAGAAAAAATTACTTACAATTTTTTAGAAGTACTATATTTTCAAATATTTTTTACAATCAATACACTATATATTACTATATATAATAAGATTTAGAATATAATGTATGAAATTGAAAAAGAAAAAAAAAAAAAAAGGAAAAAAAAAGAGAAAGAGACACAAAAGGAGGAAAAGAGAAAAAAGATAAAAAGGGAAGGAAGAAGAATAAAAAAAAAAAAAGAAAAGAAAAGAAAAAGAATAACTACCACCGTTTTCTCCTCCTACCACCATTCACACGGATACAACGTTTGCAAACAGAAAACGGCCGGGCGTCGTACATATATCGATTCGTAGCTAAACAATTTAAACATACTCGGAGGCATGTTACCCTCCCAACAATGAAATTATATAATGCATAAAGGAAAGAAGATGTGGCGATAGAAGAAGGGAAAAGAAGAGAGAAGGGAGCGATAAAAGGGGTGGTGAGCAGTAGCTCGGGTTGGTTGAGGAGGGAGAAGATCGTTCCCTTTAAATCCGACGCATCGCACGTTTTACATATTATACATACACACACACACACACACACACACACACATGTACATATATATATGTATATATTTACCACCATATCGTGTACATGCATACGCATACCACCATAAAACTACGTACATGGAATAACGGTTAAGTCGAAGCAACCAACCCCTATGAACGATTCGAAAAGCCTCTGGATTTAACAGAACAACAGAAAGATAAAGAGAGAGAGAGAGAGAGACAGAGAGAGACAGAGAGAAACAAAGAGAGAGAGAGAGAGAGAGAGAGAGAGAGAGAGAGACAGAGAGAGACCAAGAGAGAGAGAGAGAGAGAGAGAGAGAGAGAACGATCCAAGCTTCGAGGGTAATAATTCCATGATTATTTCATAAGCAAAGGGACAGAGGGGTGAATCAAAAAGAGAGAGAGAGAGATAGAGAGAGAGATAGATAGATAGATAGAGGAAAGGTGAGTACGGGTGTCGGTGCGTGAATTCACGTGTTCTGAATATGTATGCATAGAAATTTATAGTCCACTGAGAGAGAGTGAGAGAGAGAGAGGGGGGGGAGGGAGGGACGGAGGAGGGTGAGTAGTAGAGAGACGTAATTGCAGTGCCCAGGCCACGAGTAGTTTCAAGAGTTACAAGACCAGCCTACTACTAAGAGAACAGAAGGAGGAATAGAAGGAGGAGTAGTGATGGCGGTGGTGGTAGTGGATGGTGGTAGTGGAGAAAGGGTGGTTTATAATGGAAGCAAAACATCCCTTAGGCCGAGCTATGCCGAACCTTTAATTATATTTCGACTCCCCGTCACGAGGTTTGTTCCCTGAAACCGGTCCGCTAATAACGAGGCAAATGTTACTATTTATTCTCTCTCTCTCTCTCTCTCTCTCTCTCTCTCTCTCTTTTTGTTCTTTTCCTTCCTTTCTACTCTTCTCTACTTATACTACTTCAACTTGCGACTACGTTTTTTTCTTTTTTTCCCTTTTTTATTCCTTTCTTTTCTTTTCTTTTCTTTTTTAGTTGCTCAGTGTTAAGACACTTGGTGGTCGGTGGTAAAATGGTGAAAGGAGGGAGGAAGAGGGGCGTAGAGGGGAAACTTTTTGATTCCCCACAGAGAAACTATCGACTCCCTGTAGTTTTTCTTTTTCTTTCTTTCTTTTTTTTTTCCTTTTTCTCTTTTTCCTTTTCTTTCCTTTCATTTTTCGTTTTTTTTTTTTTTTTCTTTTTTTTTCTTCTTTTTTTTCCTTTCTCGGGACAAACAACAACTTTCTCACAATTCCTCATTTTTATATTATAAATAACGCCGTATTAGAATATTCTTAGTTGGTTGGGGTTGGCTTAGGTTCTTAGTTAGTCAGTTAGTTAGTTTGTTCGTTCGTTTGTTTGTTTGTTTATTTATTTGTTTGTTTGTTTGATTGTTTGTTTGTTTGATCGTGACTAAAGTGTATATAATGATCTGCTATTTTATTTTATTAATTTCTTACTCTTCGTTGGGTTCACGTTTCTATCTTCCTCCTCCTCCTCCTCCTCCTCCTCCTCCTCCTCCTCCTTCTCCTCCTCCTCCTCCTCCTCCTCCTCCTCCTCCTCCTCCTTCTCTCAGTCGTTTCTTTTTTCATTTATTGTTTTCTTTCTTTTTTTATTCATACATTATTGTCAACGTATCAACAATCATCTTAAATTATTATACTCATTTGTTTTACATTTTTTATGTTATTATCAATGTATCGTTAATTCTCTTAAATTATTATGTTAACGTATCGTTAAATTTTCTACGCTATTTATTTTCGTTTTTTTTTTCTTTTTTCTTTTTTTCTTTTCTTTTCTATTTTATTGTTAACATATCGTTAACCATCCCTTAAGCTATTTACTTCTTTTCCTATTCTGTATTATATTATTGTTAACATATCATTAATTCTATTAATATTATTTATTTCATCCTACTCATCACTCCCTCCCCCTCCTCCCATCCCCTCTCTCTCTCCTCTCTCCAATCATACTTTTAACCAATCACGAAATCTTTCGTATTTTATATTATTATTCGCATATACTTTGAACTGTCTCGTGAAATTTTTCCTTTTTTTTCTTTTTTTTTCTCTTTTTTCTTTTTCGTTTCTTTCCATTCTACATTAGCGTTACTATATCGCAAAGAATTAGCTTAAAATGTTATAAGTAGGAGGTTATGTGTATATCTCGTCTTTTGGCTAGCTACCAAAGTATTTCTGCTGGTTCAACGTTCTAGAAAGTAGTTAGCTATCGAATCGATAAAATGCAGTGGTAGAAGGAAGCAGAGATATTCTCATTTCTATATTACTCCGGTCGTTGCTTTAATCTATCTTAAATTTTCAAATAATAATAAAAAATTAAAAAGTTAAAGGATTATTTTATATAATCGTAGTTGTCTAATATATATATATATATATGTATATATTATATATATATATATATATATATATATATATATATGTGTACATATATATATATACATACATTTGTATATATTGGATAACTGAGACTATATGTTAAAATGATTTTTTTACTTCCTAATGTTTAGTTTTATTACAAAATTATATGTATATATTTTTATAGTTGGTAATATATATTTGATAACATATATATATAAAATTTAAAAAAAGAAAAAGAAAAATTTTTTATTTCCAATTAAATGCATACATTTTATTTCAATCTAATTAAAATTATTCGACAATTAAGACTATATGTTAAAATAATTTTTTTACTAATTTTTATTTTTTTTTAAATTATATATATATATATATATATTTTTTTTTTTGAATTAACAAAAAAATTATGATATTAACGTAATATTATTATAAATAAATAAATTTTGTTCATAAATTTATAAGATACATATATCCATAAGATAATACATTATATACATTATATACATTATATACATTATATACATATATATATATACGTACATTAATATATTTGTTTACGTAAGTTTAGATTTTAGAATTGTGCAAAAGTTCCATCTGTAAATGCAGCTCGAAAGAGCGGAACGATGAGAAAGGTCTTGAAAGGTCCGATATTATCCTTCTCTCTCTCTCTCTCTCTCTCTCTCTCTTTCTCTCTTTCATTTGAACGAATTCCACAAATCTAGCGACGGAGAATTTATCGAGCGAAGGAAACTTTCGTCGTTCTACGTTAAATAAAAAGCTTCGAAGATACGAAAATTTTCTCACGATACGTATTTCTGTATTTTTACTTTCTCTTTCTCTCTCTCTCTCTATCTCTCTCTCTCTCTCTCTCTCTCTCTCTTTTTCCTATATATATATATATATATATATATATATAGATCTCTTCATAAAATCGCTTCATAATGTTTGATTAAAAAATTCGATCTCATAAATAAATAAATAATTAATTAATATTTATAATAAAATATTAATACGTGATTATTAATTATTTAAAGACATTTAATTATTTACATTAATCGAAATATTACACGTACTTAACGGATATTTATTTAAATGTCTTTTTTTCGATTGATTAAAAAATAAAAAGAAGAAAGAGAAAGAGAAAAAGAAAGAGCAAAAAATGAAAAAAAAAAAAAAAAAAAAAACAAGGAAACTTTCCACTTCCTTTTAAATAAATCCCTATCAGAGGATTGTTAATTTTTCTTCAACATTGTATATTTCTCCTTAAATTTGATGAAAATCATGCGATCATTCTAACGGTTCGATTATCTCCATTATTTTTCTTTTTCCTTTATTTACGCGTTTTATTTATTTCCGTTTATTCTCGTTTATCTTTGTTTGTTTGTTTGTTTGTTTTTTCTTTTTTTCTTCTTCTTCTATTTATTTATTTAAATAAAATAAAAAAAAAAAAAAATACGTACAACGTTACAATGTTATGGAACGATCAACAAAACAAAGATACGAAAACAAGTTATAACAATTTTTATATGTTTTATATTTCTTTTAAAATCATAACCTACCCAGAGATATTTCCTTCTAACAAATCAGTTTGTTTGCTTTCGCGTGTATACGCGAATTGACTTGGTTTAATTGAATTATCTTTGTGTATTATTCAAGTACCGTACCACGGTGGTTTTTTTTAAACCGACAAAATAACGAGCGTTAAATACGTGACCGTTGCAACGAAAAGAAAAAAAAAAGAAAAAACAAGAAAAAGCTAAACAAAAAAAAAAAACGAAAACAAAAAAAAAAAAAAAGAAAAAAGAAAACAAATGGAGAAAGGAGAAAAAAATCCAAGTTCTTTTGAAAGTAAAACAGAAATGAACGAAGAAGAGAAAAAGGAAAAAAAAAAAAAACACAAAAAAAAAAGAAAGAAAAAAAGAAAAAAAGAAATAATAAATAGACATTGGTCGTAATATCGGTCATTAAAATTGCCGTCATTATTTTTTTTTTTTTTTTTTTTTTTACCGTTTACAGTAATATACAGTAAAGTTATTATAATGATACGTTACGAACGTGTGTTTAATCGTAGAGAGAAAAAAATGAAGAAGTAAAAGATAAAGAGAATAGATCGATAAGAAAATATTAAAAGATATAAGAAAATGAATAAAATTGACGTTTCCAATAGTTTCCCATTAAATTACATTCACAATTAACTATTTAAGTAGACAGCACACATTTCGTTTTGCTTATGTATACATACACACTCACACTCACACTTACACTCACACTCATACACACACACACACACACACACACACACACATATATATATATATATAAACAATTAATCATGTCTTCAAATTGGAACACTATTCAAATTCAATTATTATTAATGCTACGATATTTCGACGTTCGTTATATCGTTGCCATTAATTGATAACGATGATAAAATCGATTTATTATTTTCATCAAAATTCATTACGACTTTGACAAATTTTATGAGCTCCATTTTTAACAACGAAAACTCTCTTCGATTATATACTTAACCCATTATGGGCCCCCGTGTAACTTTCAGGTCACATTTTAATTTATCGAGATTTTACCAAATAATTATAGTTTTTTTTTTTCATGAGAAAAAAAAAAGAAAATTCGGTCCATAGAGGGTTAAAGAAGTTCTTATCATAAATTCTCCACGTAAATTTTGACTTTATACCTATCAATTCATCTCTCTCTCTCTCTCTCTCTCTCTCTCCCACTCCTTTACACTCTCTTTCTATCTCTCTTTAGAGATCTATATTTATATATGTATGTATATACATATATATATATATATATATATATATATAGACATAAATATAGATATATATTTTTATCTGAATACTTTGCTTCGTTTTTCAATAAGCTCTAAAGAATTTTTCATTTTCTCGTTGACTAAGGAAACAGGCCAAAGCGGTTAGAAACTTTTTAAACCCCCGGCCTATTCCCCAATCCTTTTCACCTCCTACCCTCTTATCCCCCGATTCCAACCACCACATTGTACCTTTTTAAAGTTTTTTTTTTTTCCTTTTTTTTACTTTTAACCTAGCGTTTATTAGTTTTGAACGATCGTATAAACGTCCTGACATTTTAATACCCAAGCCTATCACCGAAAGAATCTTCATGTTTTCTAAAGTTCATCTCTCTCTCTCTCTCTCTCTCTCTCTCTCTCTCTCTCGCTCTCGCTCTCTCTCTCGCTCTCTCTTTTTATAATACGTTGTATATATTTCATATATATAACAAAAAAAAATTATCTAACAAACGTAAATAAAGATTTTTTTTTTTTCTTTTAAATGTACTATCTGTTATAGTACGTATTTTAGTATAGTACGTGCATTGTTATATACATATATGTATATATGTATATATATATATATATATATATATATATATATATATATATATATATATATATATATTTATGAAAGCTATAAGGGTTTGTTATAAAAAATAAATATTTCAAATATGATGCGGCACATGGTAAATGTGATTAAAAAAGTCAAGAAACTTTAATAAATTACTACTATGTTAATAACAATGTGTATATATATATATTCTTTTTAATTTATTTCAAAACACTCGACTCTGTTTATTTTTACTTATATTTACAACCGTGTCGTACGAGTCCGAGAATTTGTACAAATATGAATTATTCGAATATTCGGAATACACGTATTTACGAAAGATGTAGAACTTAATTATAAAATAATATATATGTTTACATAAATTTCAAGTCTCTTTACAGTTTTTCTGTCTGATAAAAATCATGGTTGGAAAAGAAAAAAAAAGAAAAATAAATTCGTCATACGTTGTTATAACGTTAACGTTATTAAAGAAATAACGCGTTGATAATATCTATCTTTCTTTTGTTTTTTATTAATCGCAAAAAAATCATTAAATTATAACCCTCTATGGGCCCGTGTAACTTTCAGGTCACATTTTAATTTATCGAGATTTTATCAAATAATTATAGCTTTTTTTTTTTTCATGAGATTGCGCATAAATCTTAATTCTATAACGTTGTCAAGACAACCAATATAATATTTATGACCGTTGCTAGGCTCATTAATCTGAAATAAAAGAAAAAAAAAAAAATAAATAAAAAGAATAAAAAAGAAAAAAAAATAATAAAAAAAAAATAAAAAATTTTTTTTCTCATTTGCATATATAGGTTTATAATTGCTGATTTTTCGTTCCCCCAATTTTTTTTTGGATTTAAAACAAAAATTCGGCTCATAGTGGGTTAAAAAGAAATCATATCGATAAGATTTTATATTTAAAATTAAAATTGCAACAAAAATTAACAGAACCTCTAATTGCAATATATATATATATATATATATATATATATATATATATATATATATATATATATAAATCGTATAACAAATATACTCCAATTCAAAAAAATAAATTCTTTCGAACGAATTAAAAACCAATTGACGAAAAATTCCAAATATTATTGATATTTTATAAATATTTCCGTTTGATAAGTGAGAACAGAAAGAACGTTAAATGATGCACTTCGTCCGTAAGGAAAAAAAATGAAGTAAAAGAAAAAGTGGTGGGAGAAATATGATACGAAGAGGGTGAGAATGAGCATGAGAGAGAGAGAGAGAGATAGGACTCCATCGAAAATTTTCCATCAATTTGATTAGGATCTTCGTAATGAATATTCCAAGCATCGTATGAGAGAGAGAGAGAGAGAGAGAGAGAGAGAGAGAGAGAGAGAGAGCAGAGTAAACTTTGCCGCATATCGACGAAAGCTGCTCCCAAAGCACTCTCGCTTTTCAAAGTATTAAGTTTATCGAGATGATTCATGCTGACGATACCTTCTCTCTCTCTCTCTCTCTCTCTCTTACTTACTCATTCACTCACATACTCTTTTTTCTGTTCTCTCTCTCTCTCCCTCTCTCTCTCTCTCTCTCTTTCTCTTTCATTCATTTTCTCTTTCTCATTCTCTCTCTCTCTCTCTGTCTCTCTCTTTCTCTTTCATTCAGTTTCTCTTTCTCTCTCTCTCTCTCTCTCTCTCTCTCTCTCTCTCTTTGTGTGTGTGTGTGTGTGTGTATGTCATTGGTACACACGAACTACGAACTCAACCATCTCCTGCCCCTCTTTCTCTTAATCCATTAAAAGCACTTTATCAAATTGACAAATATATGAAATATCATACTTATGTTTGAATCCAGGTCAGCCCCTATCTTTTTCTTCGGCCTGCCGTTCATTTGTCCATATTCGCTTCATTTACTCATTCTTCCATTTAACACGGAACATTTTCGAATTTTTATTCCTTCTCTCTCTCTTTCTCTCTCTCTCTCTTTCTCTTTCTTTCTTTTTCTCTTTCTCTGTGTCTCTCTCTTTTTCTCTTTCTTTCTTTTTCTCTTTCTCTGTCTCTCTCTCTTTTTATCTTCCTTTCTTTTTCTCTTTCTCTCTCATTATTTTTCGTCTCGTTTTATCTCCCCTTCCCTTTTTTCTCTTTCCTTTTTTTCCCTTTTCCCTTTTTTTTTTTTTTCTTCCTCCTTCTCCTCTTTATCAACAGGATACGTTGCTTTTCCCACGAAGCTAATTTTTCTATTATCAGATAAGAGTCGATCCTATGAAATAATTTATTTTCATTTCGATAAAAAACTTTTTTGATAGAATTTGAAAAGTTACAATTGATTTGCTAATGATGATAATGTAATAATAAGCGTAAATAATAATAATAATAATAATAAGAAGAAGAAGAAGAAGAATAATCATCATCATCATGAAAAGTTACAATGATTTCTATGGACTTATTAGAATTACGATAATATTTAATGATAATGATAACAATGATAACTGTGATAATAAATTATAATTATTATATATAATTATAATGATATATAATGTACCAAACAAAGAAATATATATATATATATATTTCTTAAATATAAATATATATATATATATATAATGATATATTATTATAATTAATATAATTATTGTATGTATATAATATGATGATAAAGTATATATATCTGTGCAACAATAATAATAATAATATAATAATAGTGGAAATAATAATAATAATAACCATATATTAATAATAATAATAATAATAATAATAATAATAATATAATAATAATATAATAATAGTGGAAATAATAATAATAATAACTATATATTAATAATAATAATAATAATAATAATAATAATAATAATAATCATAATAATAATAACGATAAATTAATAACAATAATGATTCAAGTAACAATAATCATAGTTATAATAACAACATAATGCCTAATGCATATTACACATTCACCCATTTACGTATTATACAATACGTAATAATCAGGTATAGAAAGCTATTGTTCCGAATACGTGTACTATATACTACGGAAATTTCTAACATTACCTAACGTGACTGACAGAAATAGAAGACCATGATCTCGATAATTCACATTAAAATGATTAGAATAATATAAATAGTGATAACAATATCTATTTAATATAATATCTATTTAATATGTACTATCTAATGATTATAATAATGACAACAAAATTATTATTATATATATATATATATATATATATATATATATATATATATGTGTGTGTGTTTGTTGTGTGTTACAAGAATATTGTAAATAATAATAATAATAAAATAATTAAAATAGTAATAATATGACGAAGACGATCATAATTATTATAACATAGATAATAGTAATGGTAGTATACGTGTGATAAGAGGTAGAACTTCCTTATCTTAATTCCGCTCTCATCTCCATTTTGTGTTTATCTTACTTAATGAGTTAGTTAAATATATATATATATATATATATATATAATATAATAAAATTTAATATTATATATTAAAATTATTAATTGTATATAAATTATATATATATATATTGAATAATAAATTATAAGAAAATTAATTACATTAAAATTAAAAACAAATATTAAATAATGAACTATAAAAAAGAAAATTAATTATATTAAAACTAAAAAATAATTTTTAAATAATAAATTATAAAAAGGAAAATATAATTATATTAATATTGAGAAAGAAGAATATTAAAATAATAAATTATAAAAAAAAAAATTGATTATATGAAAAATTAAAAATATAAATCTTAAAATAATGAATTATAAAAGTAAAATTAATTGTATTAAAACTACAAAACGAATATTAAATAATAAATTATAAGAAAATTAATTATATTAAAACTAAAAAATAATTTTTAAATAATAAATTATAAAAAGGAAAATATAATTATATTAATATTGAGAAAGAAGAATATTAAAATAATAAATTATAAAAAAAAAAATTGATTATATTAAAAATTAAAAATATAAATCTTAAAATAATGAATTATAAGAGTAAAATTAATTGTATTAAAACTACAAAACGAATATTAAATAATAAATTATTAATTATTAATTAATTATTAATTAAAAGAAAATTAATATATTTTAATCTTCATGCGAAAGAAACGAATGAATTTACGTGATAGAAAATGACGTTGACATCCGTAAAGTGTTTCGATGATATGAATCTTAAAAAAAAAAAAGAAAAAAAAAAAAAGAAGAAGAAGAAAAGAACGATTAAAAAATAAAAGGATGAAAAAAAATTTCATCATAGCAATAATATTTTATTCTCCGAACGGAACAATTTTTTTTGTACTCCGACATAATATTTCTTCGTAGAATCAAAATTAACGAGTATATTTCAATTTCTCAAATCGTTCTAAGCACCCTACACACACACACACACACACACACACACACACACACACATATATATATATATATATAAAACTGTAAAACTAGTTTCCGAGTTGAGTTGAGAATTCTAAGGCATGCGAGACAAACACATAAATTATCGGTAAAACGTGTGGCATGCGTCGGTAGGTAAAACCTTTGTAGTTTTGTCATCGATCATTTTCACCGTCGAAAACGGGGCTCTTTTCGAGTCGCGTTAGTAGTAGTCGTCCCGTTGGTAGAGTCCCCTTCGTCGTTCTAGTTTCCCTCCTCTGTAGCTACGTCTTCTAACGCGTTTCGTTCTAAAGCTTTTGGAAAAGTTCACACTTTAACGAAACTCACTGCGGTGGGAGACGTTTTGTCAGTGTCGACACGTCGAAGCGAGTAAATGCTCGTCGCATCCTGTCAACTGTCCGGATAATAGATATACGTGTATAAATATGTGTATATGTGTGTGTGTGTGTGTGTCTGTCTCTCTATGTGTATGTATGTGTGTGTATGTGTGTGTGTGTAACTGTGTGTAAGTATGTAAGTACATGTATTCGTGTTTTTTGCTCTGTATGTATTCGTGTGTAAGTATCTGAAGGTTTCAGTGGATATATTCTCTCGAGAAAATGTTATCCAACGTTGGAAGAGAATGTTAAAGTGAAAAAGATTAAAGTAAAAGTTGAAATTAGATCGTTTATTAAATTAATTTATACTTCGATTCTTCTCATTCATTTGGCCCTTTTTATTTTCTCTTTTTTCTTTTTTGTTTTGTTTTGTTTCATTTTCAAAGGATTTTCCTTTAGATTAGACAAATTATGATGCTTGTGATCAATCGTTAATGTTATGTTAATCGGAAACATTGATTTGTTCGTTTGTTTGTTTATTTATTTATTTATTTTCCTTTCTTATTCTTTTTTCTTTTTTTTTGTTTTTTTTTGGGGGGGGGAAGTTAAATTATAACAAAAAATTTTTTTAAAGAAAATAATATAAAGATATCAATGTGAATTTGATTTATGGGAAGTATATATATATATATTTTTTTTTCTTTTATTCATGTTGTATCGTTTATCTCTTATAAAAAAATTTGTGAACGCGAAAGAGAGATAATACGAAGTCCACGATTCGTTAGAATCAAATATTTCTAATTATGATCGTGTAAAATTGAAATATTAGATTTATAATATAATAATGATATTTTTCGACGATATTTCGACTTTTCGCGAGGAAACTTTTTTCCCTTTTTTTTTCTTCTTATTTATTTATTTATTTATTTATTTATTTATTTATTTATTTATTTATTATTATTATTTTGTTTTTTTCTTTTTTTTTTTCTTTATATAATCACGACATAGAAATATGTATATTACGATGAAAATAATGCAAATGTGAATCATGGACGATTATATATGGCTATTAATATCTTTGTAACGTATCGATATATTTTTCAAGCTCGTGTAAAATATGAACGCATGTAAAAAAAAAAAGAAAAATAAAGAAAAATAGCGTTTATTGTATATATATATATATATATATATATATATATATATATATATATAATAAAATTTTTATTAACATATACAAATAATAATTTATTTATTAATAAATATATTATATAATTTAAATATATACATTAATTAACTATTTATACATTATATTTATATTATTATTAAATTCTTATTTTTAAATATTTCTTTTCTTTTTTTTTTAAATTCAAAAAATATTTTCTATTTAAATAATTTCTCTTACTTTTAAATTCCTCTTAATATTAATTAAATAAGATTATAAAATAATTAAATATTTTGAAATTTTTAATTTTTATATAAATATTAATTATTTATAAGTTACAATTTATAAAGTAACTACCCAAATCACATTCTTAGTTATAATAAGAATAATTATAAAAATTTATTTATATATTATAATATATGACATATCTTACAATTATTTATTTTATTATAATAATAATTATTTTTACTTTATTTTAAATTCTTAAATAATATATTCGATTATGTAATATAATATGTGACATATCTTAAATTATTTATTTATTAGGAGAATAATTACTTTATTTAAATATCTTTCAAATTACAATGTTATAATAATAAAAACGCGTGTACTGTGATATAAACTAAAATACAATGCATTGAAAATATTTATCAAAAAAAAAAAAAAAAAAAAAATAAAAAAATACAAAACATAAAAAGTACGTCGTCGAAAAATATGGAGGGGAAAAAAAGAACGAAAGAAAGAACGAAAGAAAGAAAGCAAGGAAGCAGAAGAAATTCATTGATCCATAAAAACTGACCTACAACAATAAGCTCCAAGAAAAATAAGTCAAGTAGGTCAGATTAGACGGGGAGGTATTGTACCTGTCTAGACAATTCTTTATCTTCGCATTCCGTTCTCGAACGCGACAAAACGTAAGGTCGTAAGATATAATCCCTTGACGGTGAATAAAGAGGACAGGCTAGCAATAGAGAGACAACAAGAGAGATAGAGATAAAGATACAAATAGAGAAATAGAGAGAGGATGAGAGGAGGGAGTAGGCTGGACGGATTACCCCCACCACTCTCTATCTTACTACGCGACTCGCCAACGTAAATGCTTTTCAAAGAGATTTATGTTTCTCGACTCGCTACCTTCATTCACGTAAACACGGTCGGTAAGGAAGAGAACATTCATCTTTCCAAGGCGTCTTCTAATCCCTTGTTCCTCTTCTTCAAAAACGTCACTCGTTCTCTCTCTTTCTCTCAAAGCATTAAATTCTGGTTGTTTTAAGAATTGTCGTATTTTAATTCCTTTATATGTAGATATATATATATATATATATATATATATATATATATATTTTTGCAATCCAACGAATCAATCTTATTGTAAACATTTATTATGTTCAATTTCAACAGTTTTTTTTTTTTTTAATATGATCATGAACTTGAAAATTTAAAAACCTAGGAATGGCCGTAAACGTGAAAAAATAAATGTATGAATATAATGAAAACATAAACATGATAAACTTGTGAACATGTGAGTATGAATATGAACGTGAATATGAAAAAATTAAAGTATGAACATGAAAATACGAACATAAAGACATAAACATGATAACTCTTTGAGCATGAGCATGAACATTAACATGATAATATCATAATATGATAACATGAACATTAACATGAAAGAATGAAAGTATGAACTAGAAAACATAAACATGATAACATTGTGAACATGACCATGAACATTAACATGATAACATGAACATGAAAAAATGAAAGTATGAATATAAAAATACGAACATAAAGACATAAACATGATAACCTTTTGAACATGAGCATGAACATTAACATGATAATATCATAATATGATAACATGAACATTAACATGAAAGAATGAAAGTATGAACTAGAAAACATAAACATGATAACATTGTGAACATGACCATGAACATTAACATGATAACATGAACATGAAAAAATGAAAGTATGAATATAAAAATACGAACATAAAGACATAAACATGATAACTCTTTGAGCATGAGCATGAACATTAACATGATAATATCATAATATGATAACATGAACATTAACATGAAAGAATGAAAGTATGAACTAGAAAACATAAACATGATAACATTGTGAACATGACCATGAACATTAACATGATAACATGAACATGAAAAAATGAAAGTATGAATATAAAAATACGAACATAAAGACATAAACATGATAACTCTTTGAGCATGAGCATGAACATTAACATGATAATATCATAATATGATAACATGAACATTAACA
>NC_060970.1:2543881-2548881 GCF_910589235.1 Vespa crabro | reverse complement strand
TATTTCCGAGGTTTCGTAAGATATACAATAATTTTTTCGTCGAATCAAAAATAATTCGTTCAAAGTGACTGAGGATGATAATGTAAATTCAATATTATTTTGAGATTTTAACTCAATTAAGGATTAATAAATTCTTAATTGAAATCAAAAGAAAAAGTTTTCATTGTTTTAATATTTGTATTACTATTAACGATCGAATTTTGATTGAAGATAAGATACATGATCAAAGTCCTTTTTGATGATATATATATATAAAACGTTAAACTCATCCTATAGCATATGTTTCCTTTATATATTGTATAAGATTATAGAGTTGATTCGAAAGATCTCTCTGTTAGTCTTTGATTATTAACGAAGCGTTTGAAACGTAGCGTATCAGACGCGTTTGATCCAGTATATTGTTAAGGATTACTTTACATCTCATAGAAGTTTCTTCCTACGGGATATACTCTTCTATCCGTGTAGAAACCTGTTCGTATATATTAGTGATTCATCGTATTCAAACGATACATGCATGTATGTATATATTATGTATGTATATATATATATATATATATATGGAAGAGAATTTCATTACCTTTCGCAATAACGTTAACTTATACGAGACGTTTCTTTGTTAGTGATTTTTCTTCTTTTCTTTTTTTTTCCTTCTTTTTTTCCTTTATATATATATATATATATATATATATAATTCGTATGACTTAATAACAATGAATAATTTATTAGTATTATCGATTGCGATATACTCGTCTCGATTTTATTTCAAAATAAACGAATTTTCATTCGTTTAGAATTTTACGTGTCCCCTCGGTCAGAATAATATTAAGCTTTTTTTTTTTTTTTTTTTTTCTTTTTCCTTTGTTATTTATATCGTTAATTAGTGTTAATTATTGTTGATTTATTTTGTTTTATTCATTTATTTATTTATTTTTTTTTTGTTGTTTTTTTCTTTTTTTTCGTATTAATTATCGAATAATTTATTATAAACAAGAGAAACATACAATAGATATTCGCATCCTCGTTAGATTTTATTTCAAAATATAGATTTATGAGAAAAATTCTCCCGTCATCTTGTTGCTTCTTTAATTATTGCATTTATCGTTCATTTCATTTCTTTTTTTTTTTTTTCTCTTTTTCTTCCGTAATTAATTATCGAATAATTTATTATACAAATATTTTGGATATAATTTTTTGTTTTTTTTTTCTCTTTTTATTTTTTTTTTGTTTTTTTTTTTCTTTGTTTTTTATTGTAAATAAAATATACTCGTACTCTCGTTAAAATTGTATCAACAGAATAATTCTTTAAATTATATAAAAATCAATCGTATAAATATATCCACATACACATACGCACGTACGCGCACACAGACGTATCTTTTCTTTTTAATTATTTATGAAAAAAAAAAAAAAAAAAAAAAAAAAAAAAAATTAGAGAAGCAAAAATTCATTATTGAAATTATTATTAGATCGATATAAAACGAAAGAATTATAACTCAGTGGATCTATCAACTTTATGCGTGAACCTTCGTTTGATCTTTCATATAAAATTTTTCGTAATTTTCATTGAAAAAAAAAAAAAAAAAAAAAAAAGAAAAAAAAAAGAAAAAGAAGCAAAAAGAAAGAAAAGAAGGAAGAAAGAAGAAGAAGAAAAAGAAAAAAGAAATAAACGAAATCGTTAGAAACGTGAATTCACCTCGGTTCCTCCCGTTCATAGCTCGAACAAGACCGGACTCGGTAGCACGATTTCTCTGACTATGGTTGCTCGGTTAGAGTACTGTATTTTAGCGTCATTAGCATAAAACACAGAAAGAGAGAGAAAGAGAGAGAGAGAGAGAGAGAGAGAGAGGGAGAGAGAGGGAGAAAGGAGAGTGTGAGTTCATGTATACGTCGACGCACGGACATAGCGAGTGGAAAAAGCATTGATCGAGGGAAAAAAAATAGAAAAAGCTAAAACTACGATGAGAGAGAGAGAAAAAGAGAGAGAGATAGAGAGAGAGAGAGAGACTGCAACTTTGTGCATATTCCTTGATATGCAAACGGCACGCGTGTAACCCTTATTTCCAAGGATCCATTTGTGAAACGGCGAATTAGACGACTCGACAATTTCAAATAATTTCAAAGAAAAGAGTTTTAGGAAATCGCAAGGAGTTTCTGGCAAGTTCGACGAGAAATAAGAGAGAGAGAGAGAGAGAGAGAGAGAGAGAGAGAAAAGAGAGAAAAAAAAACACATCGAACGAAATTGTTCGGAGTTTAACTCCTTTTTGAAAATTGAAAATATTTTCTAATATCACTTCTAACCAAATGACTCGTCTAACGTATTCAATACGAAATATCGTTGGTTTTATTTTTAAATACTATTTTTTAATATTCAATAATGTTAATTTTTTAATTTTAAGTATGGAAATTGCTTCCTTTTCTTCCTTTTATTTTTTTTTTCTTCTTTACTGATGAATATATATATATATATATATATATATATATATATTCTTTTTTTTTTTTAAAGATATTTGTAATTTATCGCGACAAGTTATAAGAAATATCCGAAAATTCCTCCTTTCCAGCAAGACTGGAGATCTCCATTCGTCGAATTAGTGATTGCCAAATTCAAATATTCAAATATGTCAATTGCATTGGAAAAAAATAATAAATGCACTTTTAATACATTCGACAAAGTTAATCTTCTATTTTTATCGTATTTTTATAGATCAAAACTTCTTCGTGGATCTAATAAATAAAAGTCCAGAGACGTTAAGTCAGATGATCTAATTGGTCAACTATCTTTTGGCCAATCATTAATTCGACGAATGGAAATTAAATTATGCATATTTTTAAAAGCAAATATCTTTTTCATAAAGCATTTTTGTACATAAGCCCTTATTAACTTTTTTTTTATTTGTTTATTTGACCTCAGTGATATGTAGTATAAGTTTAGTCTCATGCTTTTTTGACATCCAATATATATATATATATATATATATATATATATTGATATTAATCATATCAATTTTAAAGTTTTTTAATTTTAATATTTTTATAATAATTATAATATATAATTAATATATTATAATATTAATTATATATATATTGATGTATATATAATTAATTATATATATTGATATTAATCATATCAATTTTAAGGTTTTTTTAATTTTAATATTTTTATATTAATTATAATATATAATTAATATATTATAATATTAATTATTATAATATTAATATATTATAATATATTATAATATTAATTATATATTAGTTATTAATAATATATATATATAATTAATTATATATTATAATTAATATATATATATATATTAAATATATATTATGTATATATATATTGATATTAATCATATCAGTTTTAACGTCTTTCAAATAAGACGTAAATTTCATTCGCAACAGTTTACGTTCGTTCGTTTTATTATTAGATATTAGAAATTTCATTTGTCAATATTGTTGACAGAAGTCTCTTAACGATTAATAATAGTGATAATAATAAAAAAGAAAAAAAAGGAAAAAAAAAGGAAATGGAACAAAAAAAAGAAAAAAAAAAGAGAAAAGGAATAAAATCGATAACATCTCGTAATGCTGCTCGTCAATAACAGACAATAGATTAAATACGACGATAAAGAAGAAATCGAAATCAGCTGTTGTTGGTTCGCTGTTGTTGGTGGTTTTGGTTTAATACGAACCGACGTTTACAGCATTCAACGTCGTCGGTTGAATAAATATTTCTTAGTCGGGCGAGTGTGTATGTGTGCGACCGTGGCTTGTCGTTCGAATAAAGCACGGTACTGAAAGATAAGAGACACCAAATGGAAAACGAAGAAAACGAGAAAAAGAAAAGGATGAAGAGAAAAGAAAAAAGAGAAAGACAGAGAATCGTGAAAAAGTGGAGAAATGCAGTCTCTTTAGATCTTTGCTTTACTTATTCTTTCTATCTAGACTGTCTGTCGATCAGTCTAACAAAAAAAAAAAAAAAAGAAAGACAAAGAGAGAGAGAGAGAGAGAGAGAGAGAGAGAGAGAGAGAGAGAGTGAGAAAGAAGAAGAAAAAGAAAAATATATATATATATATATATATATAGATCTATAGATCGTATGTAACATGTCTCTTATGTACTTTTACATTACGTATAGATATTATAGTGTTAGAAGGATAGAAAACAATTTAAATCGTATGTACATAAGTGTCTGTCAATGTACGTATAAGAATATATGTATAAAAGAGTGCCAATAAAAAATATATATACTAATATAGATCTATGAACGTATATGCAAATATGGATTATGCGTACGTATCTGTGTGTGTGTATGAAAATGGAAAAAAAAATATAGATAATACAATACATACATATATGTGTGTGTGTATAAGAGAGGAAGAGAAAGAGAGAGAAAGAAAAAGATAGAAGATATAGATTGCATATGTTCCTACATGTGTGTGTGTGTGTGTGTGTGTGAAAGACAGAGAAAGAAAGAGAGAAAGAAAAGAAACAGGGTATTATAAAATATACGTGAAAGAAACGTATAGAATGTATAAATTGCATATGTCCGTATGAAGGACAGAAAGAAAAAAACAGAAAGAGAGAGAGAGAAAGAGAGAGAGAGAGAGAGAGAGAGAGAGAGAAAGAATGAATGAAAAGACATATATTTTTCCAGAAATTCTCATCCCTTTTCGTCGCGTTAGAGAGCATTTCATCCCTTCAAATTTTTTTTCTTAAATTATGTGACCACAGTTTTAGAATGAACGATGTAATTGGCGTACAGATCACTTCTCTCTCTCTTTTTTTCTTTTTTTTCTTTTTTTCTTTTTTTTTTTTTCTTTTTATATATATATATATATATATATATATATATATATATATATATTTTACCATAATCATTTTATCTTCAACATTATCAAAACTTTGAACAAGTGCAACTAATAAATAAAATACAAATGATAATCATATCGAATATATTAAAATAATAAAATAAATCCTTTCCTTCTCTCTCTCTTTCTCTC
>NC_060970.1:2531381-2538881 GCF_910589235.1 Vespa crabro | reverse complement strand
GGCACTTTGCCCTTTGCTTTCTCAACCGATCGGTTGAAAGCCCTTGGGAAGCGTATCGTTTCGTGAAGGATAACTACATACGAATAGTTCGATCGATGTATAGGTCAAACTGAAAGAGTAACATAGACGAACAAAGAGAAATACATAGAGAGAGAGAGAGAGAGAGAGAGAGAGAATGAGAGAGAGAGAGAATGAGAGAGAGAGAGAGAGAGAGAAGGAAAATTAAGATTTAACTAGACGAGTATAATTGAACTATTAAATATGATAAATTAGCTGACAATCAAAGGGGATCAATAGGAATTGGTTTAATGTTTAATTGAAATCGTTATATTGTTTCAAAGTTTAAATTTCATCTGATTAAGAAAGATTTGATATACGTAAAAATTCAAAGTACAATATTGAATATTTTTTGAAATAATATAAATGGAAGAAACTGATGTCTTTTTCTTTTTTTCTTTTCTTTTCTTATTTCTTAATCGATTGTAATAATACAAAATAAAAGTCGTTGAAACGAATAGGATTTGTTTTCTTTTAATTTTTTTTCTTTTTTTTTTTTTTTTTTATTTTGATTCTTCAAGAAATTGTTCTTTCATGTTACGTTGTCTGTGTCAAAAGGATCGTCATAAAAAATTTTTTATCTTTTAACGCAATAATCGATCTCATTTACGGGCATAGGTTTCTTTTTTTTTATTTATTATTTATTCTTTGTATCTTAATGACATTTACATACATATATATATATATATATATATATATATATATATGTAATTATTATTATCATAATAAATAAATAATTTAAGATATGTCATATATTATAATATATAAATAAATTTTTATAATTATTCTTATTATAACAAAAAATGTAATTGGATAGAGTTACTTTATAAATTATAACTGATAAATAATTAATATTTATATAAAAATTAAGAATTTTAAAATATTTAATTATTTCATAATTTAATTTAATTAATATTAATTTAAAAGTAAGAAAAATTATTTAAATAAAAAATATTTCTTAAATTTAAAAAAAAAAAAAAAGGAATATTAAAAAATAAGAATTTAATAATAATATAAATATAATGTAGAAATAGTTAATTAATGTATATATTTAAATTATATAATATATATATATTAATAAATTATTATTATTTGTATATGTTAATACATTTTATTATATATATATATATATATATATATATATATATATATATATATATATATATATATATATGCTTCTTTTATATATTTGAGGATACAGGAAAATTGTATTGTATTTTTAATTATATTTTTATATATCATCATATAAGGACAAACAGAGAGAGAGATATATATATATAGAGAGAGAGAGAGAAAAAAAAGGGAGAAAGAGGATTAATATATACCTTCACTAATACTAAGGAAAATTTTTCATTGGACTTACGTATCCAAGTTTGAAAAAATAAAGAAAAGGAAAAAAGAAAAAAAGGAAAACCAACCTAATCGCTTTCGAACAGAAAATATTTCAACAGTAATCTCTCAAGATTCGTTATTGAAAATTTAGAGGAAAAAGAAATCAAAGAATTCTATATACCTCTCCTCTATATATACATATATACTTCAATGTATATAGTCTCTCTTGTTCTCGTGCGAGAAGAAAAGAGATGAACGTGATGAATGAATATGATCGATAGAAAATCGGCATCGTTAGGAGAACACAGAAAACATTAGAAATATCATAGCGTGGGAGAATTCGAAAAGATACGTTGTCGAAAATGTAAAAGAAAAGGGAATGAAATAAATTGAATAGAAGGGAGGAAGTAAGAAAATAAATAAATAAATAAAAAAAAAAAAGAAAAAAAAACAGAAAGAAAGAAAATATAGAGAGAAAGAGAGAGAGAACGAGAGAAAGAAAGAAGAAAAGAAAGAGAGAGAGAGAGAGAGAGATTGAGAATGAGAAATAAAAAGAGAGAGAGAGAGAGAGTTAAGGAAACAGTCAGTGGTCCAAAATGGCGGTGGTTCGTAACTCGGTCTTTTCAAATCTTCTTCTACCCATTTCGTTCCTAACTCGTCTCGATACTCTCTTAGATCGATCGTAGAAATCCCTTTGTGGTATGAAATTGGTGGAGTTCAAAATCTCGTACATGTACTATATATATATATGTTTCTATGTGTATGTATGTGTTTTCCTGTACAATTGCTGTATATATATATATATATATGCATGTGTTTGTATATGTGTGTGTATGTGTATTCCATAAACAAAGCTCCTTGAATTCTATCGTTTCGAAGAACGAAGCTAAGTCTCTTCTCTCTTCTCTCTTCTCTCTTCTCTTTTCTCTCTTCTCTTCTCTTCTCTTATTTTCTCTTCCCTTATTTTCTCTTATTCCACCTTTCAAGACGATGGACCGAAATTCGTTTGGCTTGTGTTCGACCGTACGTTTAAAATTCTTACTCTCTATATCTCTATCTCTTTCTATATCTTTCTCTCTCTCTCTCTCTCTCTCTCTCTCTCTCTCTCTCTCTCTCTCTTTTTATCCTTCCCATTTCTCTTTTTCTATCTCTATCTTTCTCTTTCACTCTTTCTGTACGAACTTTACGAACGTATTACTCAAAAATCTTTTATCTTACTTTATTTTCATTTTTCACCTGAAATCATGAACATTTTTTTTTCTTTTCTTTCTTTCCTTTTTTTCTTTTTTTTTTTTTTTTTTTTTCATTTAATATACACTTCTTTTCTTTTCTCCATCCGCTTCTCTTTCCAACAAAAGAGATTTTAAATAATTTGTTATCATTCTCTAATCAATGTGTCTCACTTCTTCGATTGTAAATGTATGAGAAAAAAAAGAAAAAGAAAAAGAAAAAAGTAGACAAGAAAAGAAGAAAAAAAAGGAAAACCATCTATCTCATTAGCATCAAACGAAAAGTTTTGTTTCTTGTACTTTTTCAATCGTTTCCTTTTTTTTTTTTTTCTGAATCTTTCGAATTTTTTTTGAATTTTGTTTAGAATTTCACCTATTCATGTTTGTAATCTGACAAATTAATTCAATGAAATTCACATTCTTCTTAAGAATTTTTTCTTTTTTTTTCTTTTTTTTTTTTATATGTCAATACGATTTAAGAAAAGTACTTGCAAATTTCTGTTAACCCACGTCAAATATCCTTTTGATGTTAAAGACGTGTGTCCTTGAACTACTTTTTAAACGATTAAAAATCAACCAATCTATTCACATTCAATCCCCCACCATCGCACTTCTCTCCCCTTTTCCATTTGATTAAACACGATTCATTAAGTAAATCAATCCATTGCAATATCCGTAGTACTCGATCTTTCCCCTAATTATAAAATTATTCAATTCGTATTACTTGAGACAATTAACCGATACTAAAGTTATCCGTATAATGGATAAAACTCATTTCTGAGATTGAAGTCGTTCAAAAAAAAAAAAAAAAAAAAAAAAAAAAGAAAGAAAAAAGGAAAAAAGAAGATAGGGGTTGGATGGAGATTCAAATACGTAATATCATAGTTAAGAAGTTAGGTATATATATATTGAATGGTACGTTTAAAATGAAGGATAATTTTTATGATCTTCTTTTTCATTTTATATACAATTTCTTCCATTAACTAAAAAAAAGTCATTAAATGTCCTTTAATTAATGCGCAAATTGAAGGGAATTATTTCCAATCAATGGAAAGATTAAAATAATCTGATCTACCGTTTAATCTAACAAATTACATCTTATGTAAAAAAAAAAAAAAGAAAAAAAAAAGGATGGTATATACGTATTGGTAATTATTATTCGTTCTAGTAAAAGATTAAAAAAAAAAAAAAAAGAAAGAAAAAAGAACAAAAAAATCAGAACATATTAATTTTGAATTTCCAATATCAATATCTCTTGTTAAATTAATTTAATAATTACGTGACACAATGCCTAAAAATATTAATATATCATTTTTCTTTGCTCCAGTATTTAAAACTAATAATAAATTTTTAATAATTATCTATAAAAGTCCAATATTATTAAAAATTATTTTAATTTATTATTTTAATTTATCAATAATAATACATATATTAATAATTGTTTACTTATTCTAAAAAAGAAAAAGAAAAAAAAAAAAAAGAAAGAAGAAGAAAAACTAATCGATAAATCAACAGCTCTGGAAACGATTGAGGTTTAATTAAAAAATAAAAAAAAACTACATATACATATACATATATACATATAAAATAAAATTATATTTAATAAAATTATAAATAAAATATTATATTATATAAAAGATCCAAAATGGTTTTATTAACGATTTTATGATTAATACGATTCATACATGTTAATATATATATATATATATATATATATATATATAATAATATATATATATATATTAACATATATATACATGTAATATTTACGAAGGGAACAATTATTTCGATTATTAATCCTCTTTCATAACCTCCACCATCCCCATTCCCATTTAATAATCCATTATGTTTTCATTGGTTTCAAAGTCGAAGCATAAAGTGGCATAAGCATTAAACTAACCGTATTTGATGTTGTTCATTGAGATGTGAATAGTCTTGAAAGGTTTCGGCTTCTTCGCCGAGGCAACAGCTCACGTCAAAGACGATTATTGTTTAAACTCCATAATTCTAACAAAATATTCATCCATTTCGACACAAACACAAATACACACACAGACATACACGAACACACACACACACACACACACACACACACACACATATATATATATATATATATATATATATATAATCGCTTTTAGATGGAGGTTCCCAACGTTAATATAAAACCGTCGGAAGGATCGATCGATCTTTAACGCGCGCGATCCATGACAATAACATGGATAATAAAAAAAAAAGAACTTTTTTTTCCTCTTCGACGACTACCATTACGAAGAATAAAAAGAATAAAAATAATATGAAGAAGAAGGATGAAAGAAGAAGAAAGATGAAAGAAGAAGAAAAAGAAGAAGAAGAAGAAGAAGAAGTAGAAGAAGAAGAAGTTGTCATCAATATGTATTATGTCTTTCTCTCTTCCTACGCCATCAGCCATCTGTGAACCTTAAGGGGTGTTCTTCTTCATCGTAGAAGAAGAAGGAAAAGAAAAGTAAAAAAAAGAAGAAAAGAAAAAAAAAAAAAAGAAAAATGAAAAAAGGAGACACGCATAATGTCGTTGAAATATCCAGTATTCATTCACTTATTTCACACTAGAAAGATGGGCGAGAGCGGGGTTGGGGTAGGGGAAGGGGGTGTAAGGGGGAAGGGTAGTGGTAGAACAGAAGAAGAGAGGAGAGATGGTGAGAAGGAGATTGAGGGATGGAGAGAGAGAGAGAGAGAGAGAGAGAGAGAGAGAGAGAGAGAGAGAGTAGGATCGTACGTAGAAAGAAATAAGATCATAAATCTTAACGTGAATCCTCCATTATGTGAAGACTCTAACGTTAATGTCTCTCTACCCTCTTACCCTTCCTACGTCTCTTCGACGTACCGCGTTCTACGATCCAACCGATCACCCACTTTCAACCCACCCCTCAAACTCGTCCCCCCCTCACCACCCCACCGTTACCCCCCACCATCATCATCACTACTACCCAATCTCCCGTCACGGAATCTTTGCTTGCTCACAGAATCCGGAAACGAAGCGAGGCGTAACTGAATTATGGATCTTTCATCGACTCCGGTGTCTCCTTTCCTTCCTCTTATATTTTTATCTCCCTCTCCCCCTCTCCCTCTCTCCCTCTCTCTCTTTCTGTCTCTTTCTTTCTTCCTCTTCTTTGTAATTATACTTAGACATTTTTTTCTTTCCCGTATTTTGTTCTTTTTTCCTTTTTTTTTTTCTCTCTCTCTCTTCTTTTACTCATCTCCTCCACGAGTTTTGAGATCTAATGGCGGTCGAAATAATAATAATAATAATAATAATAATAATAATAATAATAATAATAATAATAATAATAATAGTAATAATAATAATTCGTGGAAAATCGAAGATTTGAATGCAGTTTTATAAACGTGATCGTTTAGAGAAGCATACGATAAATAAACTTTATATATTAAGACTTAATGTAATGATAAATATAGGAATAAAATGTAAAAAAAAGTTTTTCTTTTTTTATTTTATATCAAAATATTATAATAGATTATCTAACAATAGAAAGAAAATTTGAAGGTCTTTATCGCACATGGGAAATGATTTGTAGAGTTCTATGATAGAAAATGGAAAATCGAATAATGAAGAGCCAAGCATAAAAAAATATTCTCGTACATAAGAAAAAAATAGAAAAATAGTAATAATAATAATAACAATAATAATAATAATAATAATAATAATAATAATAATAATAATAATAATAATAATAATAATAGTAATAGTAGTCGTAATAATAAATGCAGATGGAAAAAAAGATATAGGAAACGAAATAGCTCTTCAAATTTGTAATATAATACCCTTTTATTTAATCGAAATGGAGAAAAATATCTCGGATATTCTTTACGTTTTTTCCGGTGTTATATTATCCAAAAAAGAAGAAAAAAAAAAAAAAAAAAAAGGAAAAAAAGAAAAAAGAAGAGAAAGAAATATAGTACTAAAGAAAATCCAAGATTCGTTTATTCGTGGAATGCAACCTTCTGGAACGTGAATACATATACAGATCTGTTTCTGATACGAGAATAGATAAGAGGGACGGCAGAGAGGAGGGGTGGGGTGGGGTGAGGTGGGGGGTGGGAGGGATATACCTCGAAACATAGGTCAAAAGAAGAAGAAGAAAAAGAAAATAGAAAATTTAGATACGGCGAGAAGAAACAAAGAGGATGCTGATGGTTGGTCGAGGGGGATGAAGGTGGAGGAGTATAGGGAGGGAGGTTTGAAAAGAGGTGGTGGCAACTGAAGAATGAAACACGTGGTTGTTTGCGTGTGCGTGTATATACGTGAATAAGAAAGAGACAGACAAACGGACACAAAATGAAAGAAAAAGAGAGAGAGAGAGAGAGAGAGAGAGAGAAAGAGAGAGAGAGAGACAGACAGACAGAGAATAACAAGGAAGAGTAACTGAATTTGGCTTTTAGAGAGGCGACTTTTCGAGAAAGAGGATAGGAGGAGGAGGAGGGTACGGGGATGGGTTTGAATAACGTATTAGACGAGTGATACCGTTCGTTGAGAGTTCCGAGGGGTGGTTTCTGGAGTTGAATCTTGAAGAACTAGAAGACGGTAGGAGGGGAGGAGTTAAAGAGGAGAAACGGAAACGAGAAGAGACAGAAAGGAGGAATGCTTCGAGCGGGGTGGGGGGTAAGGGGTGAGGGTAGTAGAGACGAGGCGGGTAAGAAAGAGAGAGATGCTGAGAGTTATATATCGGAAGGAGCTTCTTTTCTTCTTCCCCTTTGGATAGACAAGGAAAGATAGAGAGAGAGAGAGAGAGAGAGAGAGAGAGAGAGAGAGAGAGATAGTGGAAATGCAATTTCGTCGCGCAACTCGACAAACATTTATCAGGGAAAAGAGGCCGCGATTGGCCTG
>NC_060970.1:2521381-2526381 GCF_910589235.1 Vespa crabro | reverse complement strand
TATCATAAATTCGTAAAAATATCGAACTGTTTTAATTGACTTATGATTTTTATGTACATTTTATAAAAAATTTTATGTACATACACTTATGACGTTTATGTACACAAACGTTGCAATACGATCGTACGATAATTTAATAAATATTTGGAAATTACAAAATTACAAAATTACAAAAAATTTCTTTCGACGAGAATTTTTATATAACGATGGAAAGGACACATCGGCTGGGGAGATGGAAGGGTGGGGATGAGGGAAGGTTGGAGGAAATTTCGTAAATATAAAATGAGACCCATTCAATTTTGGACTTTTGTGTTTTCCTTGATTTCTTTCCTTTTCTTTTTCTTTCTCTTTTTTTTTTTCTTTTTTTTTATTGGTTTAGACGTAATCATTCAATTTGGACATTTTTGTTTTCCTTGATTTCTTTCCTTTTCTTTTTCTCTTTTTTTTTTTTTTTTCTTTTTTTGATTTGGACGTAATCATTCTAACTTCGTACGATGAAAAATTTTTTATTTGAAAATATATTTTTTTGCGACGTAGATAAGTTTTTATATGTACGATACAAAATACGAAGAAAATAGAATGCAATGATTCGATCGATATTATCATTAAAAAACCCCTCCCCCCCAAAAAAAAAATAAAAAAATAAATCGCACTATTATATTATAACGCAATCCAGACGCGATGTTATCAGCTGAAAGAAAAAATTGGTCTGAACACGTTTCGTTATATTCGAAAGGAATAAGAGGAAAATTTCGGACAAGCGATTACGATAGGCAATATTTAAAAGCTATGAATGAAGTGTGTGGGTTGGGGAGAGAGAAGTGATAGAGAAAGAGAGTTTAAAAAAAAAAAAAAGAAAAAACAAAAATTATAAGCCCGATTCTTTTGTGCGAAATAGCTATGTTGAAAACCGGCGATTGAACAAAAGGACTTTTTTGTTTTGAAAAATATAATTCCGCGAAAAGTTTATTTTCCAAATATCGACACCAGTGTGAAAGAATTTGTTTATTAGATTATTCTCGGAATGTGTTTACGTTATGTAGAAACGATTTGGATAAATAATAACGTAATATAAAAGGATTGAAATTATTTAGTTGTATTCTGAAAGAAACAACAAGCGGACATTTTTAATAGGTTTGACGTATTATTTGTACGTATTATTATGTAATATATATCTTTTAACAGAGTTAATTTTTTAAATACATTATCGATATTTATAATAAAATATTGATCGACATAATACTGACACTTAATTTTATTTATATTTTATTTATATATTTATTTATATATAATTGTATATATAAAAATATTTATATATACAATTTCATTTACAAGGAAATAAAATGAAATATTTATCACTAATTAATAAAAATACTAATAGAATAAATAGAAATGAATTATATATATATATATATATATATATATATATATATATATATATAACACATGCATTATATAATAACACATGCATTATATAATAATATAATAATATAATAATAATTATATCAAAAACAATATAATGTAATATATGTTAAAAACAGTATATGTAAAAAACAATATAATAATAATAATGTCATAATTATTATGACATAATAATAATTTTTAAAAAATGCGAAGGAGACAAAAGAAAAAGAAAAAAAAGAAAAAGAAAAGGAGAAGTCCCGATGGAAAGATGAAGGAAATATAATCAAATCCATGCAGGTACTATCTTTTACGTGAAAATGGTTGCGAAAGATGCAGCAAACATCGATTTACACTCGTGTTTGCGATCGTACACCATCGTTTCTCGATTGTTACCGCGTCTCAAGAGGTCTTCTGCGGGTGGGAAAATGGCTGAGGGTGAACGATGAAAAATGCACAAATACAAATGGAAAAAGGAGGATGGTGAAAAGTATGAGACGACAGCATTTTGTTCTCGTCCTTCGATGGAGGCCTCTTAGGGAGACTTGAGAGAGAGAAAAATAGAGAGGGACAGATAGAGAGAGAAAGAGAGAGAGAGAGAGAGAGAAAGAGAGAGAGAGAGAGATGGAATACTCTCTCGTTCTGAGATAAACGTTACTCGGATGCGCCATACTGAATAATTGAGTACTCAATTTTCTCGGTATCAGCTAGCTACGTTTCATAACTTCTCGAATACTTGCGATTTTTATTGACGTATGTTAGTAGAAGATACATCCCGAGAGAGAGAGAGAGAGAGAGAGAGAGAAAACTCTTGAAGAAATATACTGAAGCAAAATTGATTTAATTTGTTGCATAATATATTACATTGATTAGAGTAAATGTTTCGAATAAAAATGAACCCAGAAATGATTTAATATATATACATATATATATAAAATATATATAAATATAATATATATATCATAATATTATATTATATTATATATATATATATTATTTTTATATTTTGTTATTATTTATCATAATATTATATTAAAGAAATTATATATATTATAATAAATATATAAATGTAATATTATATAATAAATGTAATATTAATATAATAATATTATAAACCCAATAAAATAAATAGAAATATAATATATATAAATATAATATATATATCATAATATTATATTATATTATATATATATATATATATATATATTATTTTTATATTTTGTTATTATTTATCATAATATTACATATATATATCATAATATTATATTAAAGAAATAATATATATTATAATAAATATATAAATGTAATATTATATTAATATAATAATGTTATAAACCCAATAAAATAAATAGAAATATAATATATATAAATATAATATATATATCATAATATTATATTATATTATATATATATTTTGTTATTATTATTTATCATAATATTATATATATATATATGTATAATATATATATATATCATAATATTATATTAAATAAATTATATTAATTATAATAAATATATAAATGTAATATTATATTAATATAATAATATTATAAACCCAATATAATAAATAGAAATATAATATATATAAATGTAATATTATAATACATTTATATACATGTATATTATAATAAATATATAATTATAATGTAATAAATATATATATATATATATATTTATTATAATTCATTGTAATTAAAAGTATATTAAAAAAAAAATAAAATAAAAAAAAAAAAACAAAAAGGAAATTAATTCCCCGCGTTATCGTATTTTATGCCTACACGTTTTTACTTGTAAACTTATTTCATTTAAAAATTAACAATAAAAAAAGAAAACTTTTTCCTTTCTTTCTTTCTTTCTTTCTTTCTTTCGATTTTATCTTAATGCAAAGGATCGTAGAAAATTTTTCAAACGTCTGCCGTATACTAACTGCCGAGTGTGTCGTCGTTAAGAGCAACTTTCTCGCAATGAAACAACAGCGTTTAGATTTTATCATCGTCGCTTTCGCATGGCGCCTAGTACTACCTACACCTTAAGAAAAAGTTCTACAAGCTTACGCTCGCATTTACTATCGTTGAAGTCGAATCTCTTGGCTCGACTTAATCCCGATGATCTTCATCCATAAAAAACACCTCTACTTTGTTCTTAGACCAAAAGGTTTTTACTTAATACACGAGAGAGATGGAGAGACAGACAGAGAGAGAGAGAGAGAGAGAGAGAGAGAGAGAAATAATACAACGTACGGTCCTTTTCCGCAGATTTCTACCAAATTTTTGTTGGACTTGTATACGTAAGAAAAATTTGCAGAAAATTTATTCAAAATATAGAATAATGTCGGATATAATTAAAATTTGAATAATACTTTCAGGCTATTGGTATGATGATAATATATATAAAAAAAAAAAAAAAAAAGGAGAAAAAAAATATTTACCTACAATCGAAAATTTTTATATACCACGATATAATGTCTATAATGTTAAATTTTGTTTAAGGATTTAAATAGATTAATTTAAGATTTTCAATATAATGCATTATGATTTTCAATGTAAAACGAAAAAATTATAATTAAATTGAATAGAAATAAAAGGAAATCCTTTATACGAATACGTTTTATTATATTATTGAAAATAAAAGGAAATATTTCAAATGTTCAAGATTACACACACACACACATATATATATATATATACATAAACATTCATATATGTGGGATAAAAATTATAATCATGATATTTTTCTTTTTTCTTTCTTTTTTTTTTTTTTTTAATATTTTATACCTCAACTTTATTTTAAATAAATAGAAAATAATTATTTTTATGATATATTAATTCATCTCAATTGTCATATATTATAAAATAAATGTATGTATGTTAAATGCATAGGCAAGTATAAAACAAAAATAAAATTTTAACGAGTAACTATAACTATGATAATATAATTTATATTATCGAGAAAATAGTTACGGGAACATATTGGAATATGAAAAAAAAAGAGGGGAAGGAAAATAAAAATAAAAAGAAAAAGAAAAAAAAAAACGAAGGAAAATAAAAACTTCTACGATAGTCGTGCCAGTTTTCTGCTGAAAACTTTAACTCGTTTAATATTTCAGGTAAATTTTTGAAAGAAAGAAAAGAGTAAAAGAAGAGAAAATAAAAGAATAACACCGAACCCAATTTCTTACTGAAACATATTGAAAATAAGCTTAATTCGATCTCCTCTTTCTTCCTTTTCCTCCTCCTCCTTTTCCTCCTACTTCATTTCTTCTTCCTCCTCCTCCTTCTCCTCTTTCTTTTTCTCCTCCTCTTCTTCCACTTTAATGCTGAACCCTTAAATTTCGTCGAAATATCTAAGACACACGAATAGTCAGAAAATGTCCCTCTATGAACAGAAAGTAAATAATATGAGACAAAAAGGATAAACAAATAAACAAATAAAAAAATAAACAAGTAAACAAATAAATGAGTAAATGAATAAATGAATAAATGAATAAATAAATAAATAAATAAATCAATAAATCAGTCAGTCAATAATTAAATAAATAAATAAATAAACAAATAAATAAAAGAAAAGAAAGTAACGATACAAAGGCAAATAATACGAGA